>NW_023144621.1:5938432-6031746 GCF_012932325.1 Thrips palmi | reverse complement strand
CAAACAGCGAGGCTGTGCCAGCGTCAAACAGCGAGGCTGTGCCAGCGTCAAACAGCGAGGCTGTGCCAGCGTCAAACAGCGAGGCTGTGCCAGCGTCAAACAGCGAGGCTGTGCCAGCCTCACACAGCGAGGCTGTGCCAGCCTCACACAGCGAGGCTGTGCCAGCCTCACTCAGCGAGGCTGTGCCAGCGTCAAACAGCGAGGCTGTGCCAGCGTCAAACAGCGAGGCTGTGCCAGCCTCATACAGCGAGGCTGTGCCAGCGTCAAAATAGCGAGGCTGTGCCAGCCTCACACAGCGAGGCTGTGCCAGCTTCAAACAGCGAGGCTGTGCCAGCGTCAAACAGCGATGCTGTGCCAGCCTCACACAGCGAGGCTGTGCCAGCGTCAAACAGCGAGGCTGTGCCAGCGTCCAGGGCCGCCGGAAGTACTTTCTGGTGGTGGTGGTGGTGGTGTGGTGGGGGGGGGGGGGGAATTTTTATGAAAAATTGTTGGGTTGCCTACCGTTAAGGGGCAACACCCAATACGGTTTAGACTTCTCTAATAGTGCTCCAAATCCAGCGAGCGAAGCGAGCTTAATGCGAAAATTCATACAATTCTAGACTTTATCACAACTTTTGCTATTTTTAGAGCTTAATCACACGCTTTATTGGTGGGCGAAGCGAGCCAAACGGCAAAAATATGGAGGAAAATTAAGAAAACCTGCGAGCGAAGCGAGCAAGAAGCCAAAAAATCAAAGAATTTGCGACTTTGCTTTATTTTTCTCTCTATTTCGAGCTCAAAATGGCACTTTAGCGTCTGAAAGTGGGGGAGGGGCGATGCCCCCCCCACCAGATTTTGGGGGGGGGGGGGCAAGTCGCCCCCCCCGCACCCCACTTCCGGCGCCCTTGAGCGGTTTCTACCATCAACTCTCGTTTGAGTGCGGTACGCGAGGCGCTGCGCGAATCTCTGCCGGAAGTGCCACCTTTCGAGTGTAGCCAACCTGGAGATGTATTTGGCTCCCCGGCCGACAGCCGAAGTTCGAGTGTGTTGCGCCGTTCCGCCGCCAGGGGCCGCACAGTGGGCCAGGAGACCCGTGGAGGTGGTCAAAATCCCGGAGGCGTTTTGAGCTCTAAAGTCGCTAAATTGGACTCGAACCGAGCGTGTGACCCCACCAATGGAATTCCTCGTTCGGAAAGCAATCCATTGGTGGGTCACATGCTTGCTTCTAGTCCCATTTAGCGACTCCGGAGCTCAAAACGCATCTAGAGTTTTGGCCGTCTGCGCCGGTCTTCTGGCCCACTGTGCGGCGCCAGGGGCGTGCACTGCAGTGCCATGGCGCTGCCCACGCGTGTCACGCAATTAAGACAAAGGGCGCGCCGCGCGAGAGATCGGAGACAAATCTTCCCGCTGTGAGGGCTGGCAAAGAGTTCCGCGGGGATCGAGGAGATTTCGCTAGTCTGGCCTCTGGGCGCCTCTGGGTCTGGGCCGGTTACTACAGTGCTGGGGCTCGGACGGAAGCTAAGAAAGAGAGTCCAATCCAACACGGGTCCAACACTGCCAAAATTTTGGTTGTCACATCACTATTTTAGGGCTGGATTTCCTGGAAAGTCATGTCATCCCAGGTTTTTAGTTTCATAAATCAACAACATATTTTCACAGTGATGGGGACTCTTTGGTCGGGGTGAGGTTGTGTGAGGTTAGGTAAGGCGAGGTATGGTTAGGTCAGCAAGTGCCTGTCATTTCGGCGCGGTCCTGTTTTCTCCCTCTGCGCCGGGAAAGCAATCATTCCATCTTTCTGCAGCTGAAGTTGTCGTCAGAGTAAAAACAAACACCACCTATTGGCTGTCCCATCCCAAACGCGCTTAGTGCCCTTGACCCACACAGCGCAAAGTAGTGGTGATGCAAGTGTAATGAGCCCCACTCAAGTTCAACTTAAAAAAAAGGAAAACTAAATAAAACGTTTGCTCATCGCTGTGTCTTCAAACCGTTGATTAAAATGGCAGGGGGTGGAGCCAGGCACGGCGATTTTAGACAGAACTTGTTACTTTTTTCTGCTCCATCCATTCGTGAATGGCGCGGGCTGGCAGGGAGTCAGCGACAATGGTTCAATCCGACTCAACGCCACATCGAACGCCAGTCTGTCCGTCCCTGTCTGCCCGCCCGACTGGGTGGCACAGCACGGCACAGCACGGTTCAGCATCACTTTCTACAGCCAGCAGACAGCCCGTGCTAGGCGCTTGACGCGCTAGACGCGTCGCACAAGAAGCTTTCATTACGAGACATTCGGTAATCATGCTCCGAGGGTGCGAGCGAGAAGAGGCAGAGAGAATGCCAGGAAAGAAGAGGGAGAGAGAGACGAAGGAGGTGGGGGGCTACCCGCCTGATTCCACTTGTCACACCAACCTAGTCCACCTGCCGACATACCGCATAGCATACTATCTCTTCTGCACCTGGCTTTGACCATCGGAACACTTTCACAGTGTGATACGCTCCCCAAGGCGGACCATTTGCTTGTCCTTGTCCTCTCGCCACAGACAGTCTGACAGACAGAGACAGACAGACTGACAGACAGACAGACAGACAGACAGACAGACAGACAGACAGACAGACAGACAGACAGACAGACGCCTAATGCAACGGCCACTAGAGCGCGGCTGCGCGGCTCCCCAATTTGTAGCCCCTATCTTCCCCATTGTGAGTCGCATCTGCGACTGATCTTGGACTTTAGCGGTGCATCCAAGAGTGGTGTGTCGCAAAGAGCTCTCGGCCAGCAGGCCACTGCTGCCGGTTTGAAGATGCGCATGAGCCGGGCAGGAGCCAGGCATGAGCCGCGTGCAGGTTGGCCAACGTTTCTTTTGTAACGGTGACTCAAATGGACCACAGCCGCCGCGGACTGGCGCGGACGCTCACGTTTCAGGGATGCCAACATTGTTCTGTCCTTGTCCCGCTTGCACTGCCGCGTCCGCCGCGTCCGCTGTCCATCACAAACTCTGCATGGGTTGGCACGACTGGCGAGTAATGGCGCTTACAGCGCCGCTACCGTCAAAGTGTCCGCCGACTGAACTTCTTCTCTTTTTTTTATTACGATTTGAAATGTCAAAGAGATATTGCACACGGAGAGAGAGACGGGAATTTCGCGTGAGGCATGTACGGTGTACCGACTCCCGCAAGCGTCCCACAGTGAGCTAGAGGACCGGTAGAGGCGGCTAAAACTCCAGACGCGTTTTGAGTTCCAGAGTCGCTAAATGGGACCCCACCAACGGATTCCTCGTTAGTAGAGAAATCCATTGGTGGGGTCATACAATCGGTTCGACTTCCATTTAGAGGCTCTGGAGCTCAAAACGCGTCTAGATTTTTGTCCACGGCCTCAGGCCTTCTGGCCCACTGTGCGTCCCATGGAGCATTCTTTGCGAGTAAAGGCGCCTGGCCTGTAATGGTAATGGCAGGTAGGCCACGGCGAGGCAGCTCTGGCTGGCGGGTTGCCTGCTCGTTTGTTTGCAGGGGCCCTATCGGGAAGGCTGACAGCCGCATAGACGGACGGACAGACAGACAGACAGACAGACAGACAGACAGACACAGACAGGCAGACAGACTGACAGGCAGACACAGACAGACAGACAGACAGACAGACAGAGAGCCAAAGTTCAAGCCTCCCCCGGAAGCGCGGGTTTGGCGGTCTTTACCCGTCTTTACCCGGCCGGCCGCCCCGACACGCAGCCCATTACTTTGGTGCACCTGACACCGCACTGGGCAGCACGGGCGGCACTGGGCGGCGCCGCCACACTGTAGCGGCACGTGCAGTGGGAGGCCGGGATGAAAAATCGGTCGGTACGCAACGCGACGCAACGCAACGCTACGCGGGAGTCCTAGAAAGAGGAGTCTTGTATGGCGTTCTGATTGGCCGCCCGAAAGAGTAAGTGGCCGCCTCGGCCGGCTGGCCTGTCGCACGGAACATGTCTGTTTGTTACAATCACTGGCGCAAGTGTTATGAAAAGTCAGACCGTTTCTGATGAGGGGTGTCTATTTCAACTGGGGCGTACAAATCATTCGCGCAATTTGAGCCGGATTAAACCATATTTTTCAAAAGTGACACGTGCGAAAATAAATGCCAGTTTCTTTGAAGAGAACGGCTCTTAATAAAACGCGACCCGGTGAACAGGGCCGCAACGCGGGCTTGCCTGCCCACAGGCTGCCAGGCGCCAACGCACAGTGGGCCAGAAGACCGGTGGAGGCGGCTAAAAATCCAGACGCGTTTTGAGCTCCAGAGTCGCTAAATGGGTTCCGAACTGAACGCGTGACCCCACCAATGGATTCCTCGTTCGAAGAGGTCACACGTTCGGTTCGAGTCCTATTTAGCGACTCTGGCGCTCAAAACGCGTCTGGAGTTTTGGCCGCCTCCACCGGTCTTCTGGCCCACTGCGCATCGGGTGCATTGCCCTGCAGTTCGCGGCCCACCCTGCGCAGACGGCACAGAGGGCTCGGAGTGCGACTCAGTGCAGCGCGGCGACCTTGGGCGCGGCCGCCTTGGGCCTTCTCGGGCAGGCCGCGGCGCGGGCGGCGTGGGCGGCTGGGCCCCGTCCGTTTATTCCCAGGACTCTGTGGACTCGGCCGTCCCTCCCACAGGACCTCTCGGGGACACTTTCCCCCAGGGAGGATCGGGATCCCACACGCACCGCGCGCACCGCGGCGAAGGGGCGACGCGCCGCGGCCACGCCGTGGTGGCGCTGCAGGGCCTCGCCGCCTTGCGCAACCACCACCACAACCAAACCAGAGCCCGCCTCATTTAATTAAATTTTACCGATGGCAGCCTGGCTGTCGCGCAGCAAGGCGCCTGTTGACTTCTTCCTGGTCGTCGCGCGTGCGCTGTGCGCAGTTCCCCGGGACTCCCCAGGAGAGTCGGTGTTTCCGGCGGAAGCGCTCTTGATTTGACTGGCGTGCCGCCGCGGTCGGAGCCAAGTCAAAAATGATTCACCGAGACAAACAACAACCAACTTAGCTGCACTGCCGCGGATGGAAGTCATGGCCGAAGACAAGCAGTTTAAAACGGGCACTACGCATCAATGACACTCTTCACACTGAAAAAAATCTTAGGAGGTGCGAGGAGTTGAACCTGGAGATTCGCATCAGAAACATAGCTCCGAACCACCTCGGTCACGGGCTCCGCTATGGTATGACGGGCCTGCCCGGTGAAATATACCCACCACCTTGGACGGCACGAGCGCATCCTGCGAGGGAGGAGGCGGTGTTTGAGCGATGCCCCAATCAAGCCTCGCCGGTGACGTCACGTCAGTCACACCGAAGCAAGGTTGAGTTTGCTGCCCGTCTTCGCGAGTGACATAGTCCTTTTTTTCGTGCCTCGAACGCGTACCCTGGGACTGGTCGTGGGCGGGTGAAGGAGCAGTCAAGCAGTCTGGCCCCCCGGAGTGGAGGTCAGTGTCAAGCAGGTAAAAGAAATGTTAAAGCAAGCAACAACAAAAAAACGACATTTTACTGCAAAGATTACTGAAAAAAAATTTAGACGCGGATTGTCGAATAACCATGGCATATACTAATGCAAATCTTCGTCTGTAACCGCTCGGCGGATCGACTCCCCTTACTTCTTGCCAATTTTTGACCGGACCGGTGTCGGCGTGTAAGTGTACCCCCCTGACCCAGAGTACCCCCGGGTGCACAACGCCTAGAGCCATTAGTACCCTGGGGTACATGACGACTAGGTTCAATGTACCCAGGGGTACAATTCGCCTAGGTGCCAGGCGAATTGTACCCCGGGTACAGTGCGGCTAGGCGAAATGTACCCCGGGGTACATTTTGCCTAGGCTTATTGTATCCCCCGCCGGCCGGAGGAGGATGCACGTCGCCTAGGCGCAATGCATCCCTCCGGATACAAAGAACCTAGGCGAGGAGTATCCCCTCGGCCGGCCGGAGGGGGATACAAAAAGCCTAGGGGCAATGCATTCCACCCGGATACAAAAATCGAAAAAAAAAGAAGAAAAAAAGGGGGGCCCTTCTCCCAACTCCGCACACAGGTCGGAGGGCCGCCTGCAACTTCGGTGGATCGGGGGAACCGGTGCTTTACAGGCGGCGACCCCAGGGGTTCTCGTCTGTATATGGGCCGGGCTTGAAGGGCGGGTTTGACAGTCTCTCTCTGCCTTGAGAGCCTTTGCTTTTCGCGGGGTGGTCTGTACCAAATGTACACCCGCTGTCCGGCGCTCTCTACCAAACATACAGCTTGTTTAAGGGCCAGCTTCAAAGGACTTATCATCTCCTCCCGACAAATCAGGAGGACCCACCCGCGACCAATTGCGGGTGGCTGGATTGACGGATCGAATACTCCGCCGCTCCAGTGCCGAGGCCCACCCGCCGAAGCGCAGTTGCTTTTTAGACACCCCAGCGGAGTGGCCAGGTGAATGTGACTCTGACCACTACGCTATCAAGCTTGTACGTCTGGCGTCGTGTTGGACGACGGGTTTGAGTTGCAGTGGAAGGAAGCCAGTCGAAAAATGTAATGAAATGACGGGAGTCGATCCCAGGACCCTACTGCCGGGACCGCACTACTTTTGCCGCTCGCCCACCACGGCCCATGATGAATGGAGCGGCATGACGCGGGCTCTTGACGCGACAGGAATGGACCGACCCGGTCAAAATTTCACAAGAAGTTTGGGGAGTCGAACCGCCGACCTCAGCACGGAGAAGCGACGCCTCAACTCCCTAGACCACCACGTCACATGCAGCTCGTAAGCTGAAGTCACGGTTTTCAACCACACTGGACGAGGCAGTAAAAAATTAAATGTTAATGTTTGTTAGGAATCGAACCCCCGACGTGTGGGACTGTTCTACACGGCTCCGCTCTGGTGGCCTCAAACCGTTCCACAAAAGAAAGGAAATCGAAAAAAAAATTTGAAATGCCGGTATTTGAACACCGCACTGTGCAAATGTTAGAGACGTTCGATCGCATTTGCACAGTGCGGTGTTCAAATACCGGCATCTCAATTTTTTTTTCCATTTCCTTTCTTTTGTGGAACGGTTCGAGGCCATCAATGCGGAGCCACGTAGAACAGTCCCACACGTCGGGGGTTCGATTCCTAAAAAACATTAACATTTAATTTTTTACTGCCTCGTCCAGTGTGGTTGAAAACCGTGACTTCAGCCTACGAGCTGCATGTGACGTGGTGGTCTAGGGAGTTGAGGCGTCGCTTCTCCGTGCTGAGGTCGGCGGTTCGACTCCCCAAACTTCTTGTGAAATTTTGACCGGGTCGGTCCATTCCTGTCGCGTCAAGAGCCCGCGTCATGCCGCTCCATTCATCATGGGCCGTGGTGGGCGAGCGGCAAAAGTAGTGCGGTCCCGGCAGGAGGGTCCTGGGATCGACTCCCATCATTTCATTACATTTTTCGACTGGCTTCCTTCCACTGCAACTCAAACCCGTCGTCCAACACGACGCCAGACGTACAAGCTTGATAGCGTAGTGGTCAGAGTCACATTCACCTGGCCACTCCGCTGGGGTGTCTAAAAAGCAACTGCGCTTCGGCGGGTTGGCCTCGGCACTGGAGCGACGGAGTATTCGATCCGTCAATCCAGCCACCCGCAATTGGTCGCGGGTGGGTCCTCCTGATTCGTCGGGAGGAGATGATAAGTCCTTTGAAGCTGGCCCTTAAACAAGCTGTATGTTTGGTAGAGAGCGCCGGACAGCGGGTGTACATTTGGTACAGACCACCCCGCGAAAAGCAAAGGCTCTCAAGGCAGAGAGAGACTGTCAAACCCGCCCTTCAAGCCCGGCCCATATACAGACGAGAACCCCTGGGGTCGCCGCCTGTAAAGCACCGGTTCCCCCGATCCACCGAAGTTGCAGGCGGCCCTCCGACCTGTGTGCGGAGTTGGGAGAAGGGCCCCCCTTTTTTTCTTCTTTTTTTTTCGATTTTTGTATCCGGGTGGAATGCATTGCCCCTAGGCTTTTTGTATCCCCCTCCGGCCGGCCGAGGGGATACTCCTCGCCTAGGTTCTTTGTATCCGGAGGGATGCATTGCGCCTAGGCGACGTGCATCCTCCTCCGGCCGGCGGGGGATACAATAAGCCTAGGCAAAATGTACCCCGGGGTACATTTCGCCTAGCCGCACTGTACCCGGGGTACAATTCGCCTGGCACCTAGGCGAATTGTACCCCTGGGTACATTGAACCTAGTCGTCATGTACCCCAGGGTACTAATGGCTCTAGGCGTTGTGCACCCGGGGGTACTCAGCGCCGACGGGTACAGTTCGCCGCCTACACCGGTCCAGTCCTGTTGCGTCAAGAACCCACCTCGCGCCGGTGCCACTATCGTGGGCTCTGGTGGCCGAGAGCGTAGAGGCGTGCGATCCCGGCAACGGGATCCTGGGCTCGATTCTTAACATTTCATTACATTTTTCGACTGGCTTCCACCTACTTCAACTCAAACCCCTCTCTCTGGCGTCTCACTTTACGTCCCGCCTGTCACGAGCTTCACACTGGGTGCTCTCACCCAGCTGTTTAAGCTTTGGGGTCCTACTGATGCCCCCGGCGAACGCGCGGGATTTACCCAGGTTCCTGACAGTACTGGTTCCCATCCCGAACACCAAGTAAAGCAGAAGGCCTCCCCGTTAAGGCTGGGAAGGAGGTGTAGTGTACAGTTCCAAATTTTTCTTTCCATTTTCAAATGTCAAACTTCTAGAAGTTGGAGGAAAATGGATCGGGAAAGCCTCTCACTCTGACCTCCTGTGCTGCCAACTTTGCAATCGCGGGCCGATGGACCGTGGATGCCGTGGATGGTCGGCTGCGATCGGAGAGCCTATGCACATTGTACACACGTGATGAGAGACCTTGGTTCATTGCGGGTGAAGATTTTATACACGCTACCAGAGGCATCGATCGTTTGTGGGCGATACCGCTCGGAGGCGGCCAGCAGCGGGCGGATGCCTTCTCTCGCACTCGCAGGGGCGTCCCGTAAGGGTGCGAGAGAGACGCAGCGACGACAGCACTGCGTGATTTACGCCATTCGCTGCCTCAAAAAGGAAGTGTGATCATCTCCAATAATGTCAGCCTGCCACATTCCAGCCCTCTATCTCGAGGGCCCCAACGAGCATCGACGCCGTCCTGCACTTTTACCTCTCCGAGGCGCAAGGGGCGGCTGGTTCGACCGGCGTTTCACCTCGCAGGTTATGCAAAGCAAACCCGTGCCAAGTTAAGAAGAAAAATAAATTAGATAATCTTAAAAAAAAATTGAAACTAGTGGGGATCGAACCCCAGACAATCATCTCCAAATGACACGCGTTAGCACGCTCGGCTAGGGAGGGCAACGCTTGATTGAGCGGCGCTCTTGGCAGTGCGTCGCAGTGCGAATTGTCCCGAGCGACGCACTGCAAGTAATTGTGATAGCTGAAACCGCAGTGCCGACGGGCCCGGCGGGCGAGGCGGCCCAAGGTCACTCCCCTTTCCCCTTTCTCCGTTTCGTCGTTTCGACACACATTTACTTTTATTTTATCGCGAGGCTCGTCGAGGCGCGTCGCGCTTTTCGGCGGCGTCCTTGGCTCCGTCTCTGTCTCTCTCGCACTCGCGGCGCGCGCGGCGGGGCCCCTAGGGGCGCGAGAGAGACAGAGCGACGGACTCCGGAATCGGCCTGCCGCCGCCTGGAGAGTCTGTGCGAGGGAGGCAGAGCGACGCACAGTGGGCCAGACGACCGGTGGAGTTTTGAGCTCCAGAGTCGCTAAGCGGGACTCGAGCCGAACGTGTGACCCCACCAATGGACTGCTCTCCGAACGAGGAATCGATTGGTGGGGTCACACGTTCGGTTCGAGTCCCGCTTAGCGACTCTGGAGCTCAAAACGCGTCCAGAGTTTTGGCCGCCTGCACCGGTCTTCTGGCAAATCCACTGTGCGACGGAGCTGGCGCTTTTCCGACTCAAAAACCGAACTGGGCCAGGCTGGCCGGGCCGGGCCGGGCGGGGCGGGGTGGGGCTGGGCGCTGAAGCGCGCCGAAGCTCGTTGTTTTCCCACGGACATGGAGTCCGTCGGCGCGGCTTGCCGCTGCCTGCCGCTGCCTCGCAGTGGCGTTACATCGCCTCTAAGGAGCTGCGAAGACCGCTGAGTTCGCACGAGTGCGGCGAGCGGCCCCGTCTGAGGCCCCCGTGGCGCGCCGTTGCTAAAGGCCCCCTTTGACGAGCTCCAATTGGCGGCGTGTTTGCCTAGGCAACCACATTACCGCATTTTTACGAGCTCACTTGGCGAAAAGCGCCGCAAAGCGCCGCAAAGCGCCCCGGTGACTCGCTTTGAGAGTTCGGTTGCCGATTTCCGGCGCTGCACAGTGGGTCAGAAGACCGGTGAAGGCGGCCAAAACTCTAGACGCGTTTTGAGCTCCAGAGTCGCTGAATGGGACTCGGATTGCTCGTTCGAAAAGCAATCCCAGGCCCACGGGGCCACCGGTCTTCTGGCCCACTGTGCGCTGCTGTCGCCCTCTTCGTGCTTCACACAATGTTTTTTTAGTGATCTATACTAGTAGAGTCAAATTGACTATCAGTTTTAACTCCAAGGGCTGAATCTTAGTGAAGAATTCATAGAGTAAGTATTTCTCAATAAACCGTAAAATCTGATCAGGAATGTCATCGACACACTGGCCGGGATGGGACTCGTTTCCCACCTTTTGTTTCTGGCCGTGTCGGGGGTTCAGAGTTCAAAACGCGACGTGTGAGAAGTTTCACCGCATGTTTAGTGTGAAGCGCGGTCGAGACGTCCCCTCCGCTTCGCCGCTTCGCCGCTCGGCCACGTGACCCGCACCCTTCGCAGTTACATCAGCCACGTGGGTCGCTGTCTCGCTCGCACCCGCACGGGCCCGCACGGGCCGCCGCACGAGTGCGAGAGAGACAGAGCGAGTTCGGAATGAGGCCGGACGATTAGTTCTATTCACACGCCTGCGAGGGCCGATGCGCCTCGATATGGGGGAGCGAGAGAGAGGGGGAGTGTTTTACGAGCGATTCGCCCGATTCATCATGTCGAACGCGTAAAAGTCTAAAAGTCGTGGGCGAACACGGTCACGGAAGTGCGGTGTAGGGCGTGCCGTACAAGTCGCTGACACTAGAAGTGAAGATGGTTCTAAAAAATATTTTTATTATTGTTTTTTCTTTAATATTTTTAGGTCTAGAAACGTTACTAGTTACCGAGTTTCATGCTAGAAGTTGAGATGGAAAGGTTGTACCACACTTGCCTCGCTTATGTCTCACAGTTTCAGGGAGGCAATTAAGTGTGAAATTTAACACGGATAGACACCCCTTAGGCGAGCGGGCAGACAGGCAGGCAGGCAGGCAGACTGACAGGCAGAGTGTTGATTGCGGTCTGGAGGCACGCACCGTGCATTGTGGGTGTCGTTTGGATTGGCAGTAGTTACGCCGTGTGGAACTAGGCTGGATCTAACGTCGAGGCGAGAACGAGGAACCGGGGAACTACCTGCAGCCCACTGGAATGAAGCAAATGCGTCCCTGCAGTACAAATTCAGGTTTTTATTTTCACTCTCGTCGGTTTCTGCTTCAAACAGGCGTTAAATCGCTATTGTCGATCGCGTTAAGTTTCGTCACGCAGACAAAAAAAAATCTGCAGCGCTGGGTGGAGATGGGTAATGGCATGCCGTGTTTCGGGCAGCATTTCGAACAGGGAGTTCAGGGTCTCGCGACTCTGTGCCGCCTCCCCGCCCAGCCCGCGACACTTTTTCGAGCATGGACGTTTTCGTCCAAAAAACAGACCTTGATAAGTTCCCAAGAGGTGGATGCGCCCAGCCAGCGCAGCCCGGCGCGTTGGCGCGTTGGGACACACTCTTCTGAATGCGACATTTTTCTTCTTGTTATGCAAAAGGGAGGAGGCCTTTCCCTGCGACCCTGGCCGACCCCGCGGGGGCGTCATCGCTCTATCGTCTGTGTTTGGGAGAGAGAGAGAGAGAGAGAGAGAGAGAGAGAGAGAGAGAGAGAGAGAGAGAGAGAGAGAGAGGCGGCATTGTTGAACGGTCGCCCCGGGCGACTTTGCTGTTAAAACAGCCGGTTCCATTACACTGTGAGGCGCTTCTCGGAGGAGGAGCTCATCAATCCAACCGCCTAGTAGTGCAATCAGGCCGATAGACAGATAGATGCATGAGTAGATACTGCCGGAACTCCGGTGCCCAATTTTTCCGAAGGTGATCCGCTTTCTTCTTTCTTCGTCTGTCCGCCTCGCTCCACGTAACAAAGTACCGACCGTCACGTACGCGCGGCGCAGCAGGTGGCGCTTCCAAAACCAACAGCACTGCACAGTGGGCCAGAGGGCCGATGGAGGCGGCCAAAAGACGCGTTTTGAGCTCCAGAGTCTCTCAGCTGGACCCGAACCGAATGTGTGACCCCACCAATGGATTCCTCGTTCGGAGAGCAATCCATTGGTGGGGTCACACGTTCGGTTCGAGTCCCGCATTTAGCGACTCTGGGGCTCAAAACGCGTCGATAATCCATCGGTCGTCTGGCCCACTGTGCCCTGAACGGGACGGTGTTCAGGGAGGGAGGGGGCTCTCGACCAATGGAAGCCCCCACTCGTCCTGGACCCGGCGTCCCGGCGACCCGGCGTCCCCGCGTCCCCACCGACGGCGCGTCGACGGCGTCCCGACGGCCACCCCCACCCGGGCGCCGAGCCCTCCGGACCCCCAGCGGCCCACGGCGGCCCGGCCGGGCCCCCCACCCCCAACCTCCGTTATAAATGCTAGCGCCTCCGCACCCGGCGGCGTATACGACGTCCCTTTGCTCAGCGAGCGCTACGTGCATCCCGCGTCCGCTTCGCGTTACAGTGCCGTGCCGTGCCGTGCAGTGCCGTGCCGTGCCGCGAGTGTGTGTGCAGTGCCCTGCCCACGGATTTCTGTTTCGGATTAAACGGTGAGTAGGAGCGGACTAACCACTGGATATCGACTCGTCGCCGGCCATCTTGGATTACAGTGTACTTCGTGGTGAAGTGACCGTGGTAAGACGCCATGGTGGTGACCAAGTGATGACCAACCCACACAGTGCCAATCAATGCCCGTGCTAACGCGTAACAGCCAACGTGACTTTTTTGCTGCCATGGTGCTACCGGGGGATGAACATGGTGCGGTTAACCGCCGTGGTGATCTACTAGTGGATCGCATCAATCGGAGTGGTTGAGTGGGACCTGTCCACCATGAGTCTCTACCAGCGGCAGTGGGGTGGTGCGGTCTTGGTGACTTCAACGCGGGAGGCGGTTTAGAGCGTCGGGAGCAGTGGATGCTGCCTTGCTGCCGGCCACTGCACTGGGAGCGGCCGCGGTGCCGCGGGACTGGGAAGCAGAGCTGCAAAGGGACTGAGTGACTCGGAGCTGGAAGGACTGCAATACTGCAACACTGCTGAAAAAATCCCGGGAATTCCCGGAGAACTTGACGGGAGAAAATTTCCATCGATCTTCACAAATCTGGAAGACCTCCAAATGTTTCTATTTTGTATGAGTGTCCGGCGTACAAAACAAAAACAAAATCTGCTCAAAAACCGAAATTTCCGGAAATGACCGACGGAGCTTCCGAGTGCACTTCCCGGGATTTTCCACTTCGTTTTTAACAGTGGAGACTGGAAGAGGGTCAATCCCATTGTCACACTTTCGTGTGAGGGTGGGAAAAGCAGGCGGCGCCTCTCAGGATCATTTTCTTTCTCTAGCTTCCTTACGCAGCGCTCGTCTGCTTTTTCCCTGCATTTTTTATTTGTACTCGATAAAAAGTCTCTTTTTATTCATAGTAAAAAAACACGTTTAGTTTTTCTGTAAGAAATAATTAAAGTGTTTTTGTTGGTTTTGTCATGTTTTACTTTTTGAGTGGCGGTTGCCCCATCTACATGCCGCACTGCAGTGCCACGGCAGTGCGCTCTGCATCTCCGAGTTGAGGTTGTAATCTATTTCTCTGTCGTTGCCCCCGTAACGCCCGGGCTCGGCTCCGTCGCCTGGGCCGCGGCGTGGCCCGGCTCGACCCGGTGCCGGTGCTCGGCTCGGCTCGGCTCGCCGCTCCGTTTCCGGCTCGCTTATTGTACCAAGTTGACCCCGCGCGCCGCGCCGGTGCTTTCATATTGGAACTGAACCGCAGCAGGTGGTGAACGACGCGTCGCTCTGTCTCCCTCGCACACTGCGGCCATCCGTACGGGTGGGAGAGAGACAGAGCGAGTGGCGGAAAGATGCTGGTTCCTTCGGACAGACGTCGTGCCACAATTATTCCAACCCCGTAAAGGGTGCTAAGCGCCGGTCGTGAGGCCTGCACTGTAACATGACGCCACGGCCCTCCCCCTTGAGTAACCCCACCGTTAGACTTGCCGCCAGCCCCGCCAGCCCCGCCAGCCCCGCCAGCCCCGCCAGCCCCGCCATTAGGTCACACCTGCCCCTTCGCGGACACAGCGTCCCGCGGGACGTCCCCAGGAAATACCAAACAAAGAAGTTAGGAATGGAAACGCCGCCCGGGCCGACAGACAGACAGACAGACAGACAGACAGACAGACAGCAGACAGACAGACAGACTCTCTAGAACGCGTAGCATGTCCCATCCGCGCCGAGGCAGTCAATTTTTGCACTCTTTTTCTTTCGCGGTGACAATCATCACGATCATGACTTTCACCGATCATTAATGATTGCCATCATTTTTAGCAGTGGCCCGGCCACCTGTCAGAACGGACCCCCGGCATCCGCAACAGTAAATCACCCGATAAATGTCACCTCGGCGGGCCTGGCGCGAGGCTACACCGCGAGGCTACACCGCAAGGCGCCATCGCGAGGCTAGGTAGACCGCGGCACGGCGTCTCTCGGCTTGGCGCCCCGGAACGTGCCGCTGGATTCACATTGAGGTTCAATCACATTTTTTCCACTATTTAAAAAAAAAATTAATTATTTTTTTGAAGGTTGGTATTTGCTGGTGGCGTGTCCGGTGGGTCGCCGTAACCCGACGCCACTTAGATCCCTTACCATGCGCTGAACGCTGCGTTACGCAAAACTAATAAAACGAAAGGCGAATCGCAAAAGTCATTGTGATTCTAATCTCTGCCGCGGGTGTGTTTTGTCATCGGGCAGAGCCGCGAAGCCGCGAAGCGGGCAGGCAGGTGCGTGTGTGCACTTCGCACTTTTCGATCGACTGCTCAGGAGTCGTTCTTCGTCGTCGCCCCGTCTCTGTCGCTCGCATGGGCCGTCCCATCGGGGTGCTGAAGAGACCCACGATTTTTCGGAGCCGCTTGGCCGACACAGCATGGGCTACGCGCTCACACGCAAGAGCCGCACTCTCTCAAAAGCTTACAAAGTCAGGTCTTTCGAAGAAAAGTCTTGCCACTCATAACGAAGTAACTTGAGCAAGCTTTACTTGCAGTAAACTTGGTAAAAGTTTAAAATACGTACTTTGGTTAGGTTTCCAGCGTGTTAGTGTCACATGCTTCCCGAGGTCTCGGTCGACAACTTTTTTCCGTGCCCGAAGGCCGAAAGTGAAAATGCAGGCGACACCTGTTCGTGGTGCCGTCGGTGCGGCGGTCGTGCCGCGGAGGGTGTTGTCTTGGAAAAGAAATGGAGAGGACTTCGTGTTCGGTGACTCGGGGCACTCCGAATCCGATCTCGCCTCTCCAGTGGAGCCTCCACGCACGCGGCACTCCACTCGGCGCGGCAAGGTGGGGCGCGGCAAGGTGGGGCGGGGTCCGCAGACAAACACCACCTCCAAAACAGGAGCCGTTCGGGCAGTGGCGGGTGTGGGAGTAGTGGTACGTTTCGGTCATGAGGAAGTCGCGGTTGAAACAAAGAGAGAGAGAGAGAGAGAGAAAAAAAAAGGTTCAGTCCACAGTAATTCCATTTACTGAGATAAACTATTGATGCCTTCATACTGGCCGCGCGGTTTACGACATGTCGTATAACTTACTCTGTGTGTGTGTGTTTGTGTGTGTGTGTGTTTGTGTGTGTGTGTGTGTGTGTGTGTGAGCGTGTATGTGTGTGCAGCCCAGGCTTTTGCAGTGTCGCGTCATATCGCTCGCGAGGCAGGAACATCTCCATCGCAAAAAGAACACGGAATGCCACCGCTCGCGAGGCTCGCGAGGGACGAGAGAGAGAGAGGGGGGGGGGGGGGGTCGTCGGGCGGCTGGCTGGCTGACCCGAACGCAGGCAGGCAGCACTTCGCCCGCTTCGCCCGGCAGTGACATAAGCTCCGGTGAGGAACATTTGCGTTTGCGAATGTGCTGTGTGCATCTTCCTCTATCTGCCCGGTGTTAATGGCACCACTGGCCGACTCTCTGTCCTGTCTGTGTACCGGTCTGTCTGTCTGTCTGTCTGTCTGTCTGTCTGTCTGTCTGTGAGTCTCTGTCCTGTGTGCGGCGGAGGCCCCCTGCAGCGTAGGCCGACCCGCGGGCCAGTGCTTCGCAGCGCGTTGCCTACCCTGCAAGGGGCTTTTGGACACCGCGGTGGTACCTTCCGAACCGCTCGCGCGCGCGCGTGTGTGTGTGTACTTTTGCCGAAACTCATTCAAGTCTCGTTCCCGCTCCTCCGCATCTTCCTTCTCTTGCGCAACACACTCATACTCTCGGTGCGGGAGGAGCAAATAATGCATGTGTGTGTGGCTCCATGTTAATCACGGACGTGCGAGAGCAGGGCGTGTCCCTGTATTCATGGAAAGTTGTCTGCCGCCCTCCGCCGCCCTCTCAGCCCAGCTGCCTCCACCACTCGGCAGAGCCTTGTCAACGAAGCCCTGTCTCCGGAACTGTCCTTTCTGTTCCAACGAAAATATTCCAACCAAAAACAAATTAAAAAAAAATCTTTGAAATTTATTAACTGAGGGCTCTCCTCTTAAAATTAGTTTCATCGTTTTCACAAAACTGTCGGCTCTTCTCTGCTCCCGCGAGAGGCGGAGAATAGAATGGTCTGTATCCTTCAGAAAACTACTCGGTGGATCTCTCTTTTTTCCGAGCGCTCGGGATGCGTCCCCGGGGACGATGGGATTAGCCAGTGGGTGGGAAGGTGAAACTAGCCGAAGCTGGCCGGGGCGAGTGCCTGGATGACTTTTCAGATTCGGATCGGCGTCGCTCGGAGCTATGCGAGTGGAACCAGATTCACATACGGTCCGCTTCGGTTCCTGCTCGTAATGCCGTTCGTTTTCGACCGTCATTGTGGTTCTCACGTTCATTTCAGACATAATCTGAGGAGAATTTGGAGTGAAACAAATTTTGAAGAACTGTAGGTGCAAAATTTTTTCTTTTAAGTTAAAAACAGTTGATTTTCATACTTTAAAAAAAAATCATATTTGCAACTTCCGGTTCCATCAGAAGAGCGGCAAGGCCACTTGCACTTTTCTTTGCATCCTAATCCGGTTTCGCAATTCGTTGACGAACGGTTCTTACCCAAATGGGCCTGGGTCTGGGCCTGGGCCGGGCAGGGCCCACCACGGCCCCACTTTGCACTGCGCGCTCTCAGCATTGTCTTCCAACGAACTGCTTCAGGGCCTCCCCCTCCCCCCCCCCCCTCTCTCTCTCTCTCTCTCTCTCTCTCTCTCACTGCTCGATTTTTCATGAAAAAGTCCCCGCTTGTGCACCCCGACGGGGGTGGTTGGAAGAACCCGAAGCCCGTTACGTCAGACCTGCCAGTAAACCCCGTACAACACAGCGCCCTCAGAAAGCCCTTCCCGACACCCTTTCCGGCTCGCGTTCCTTCGGTTCGTCGCTCTGTCTCTCTCGCACCCTTACGGAGAGCTCCATGAGTGCGAGCGATCGAGACAGAGCGACGAAACGAGTTTCCGCCAATTAAAGCTCCATCCGGTCGGATTACCGAGCGCGGGGTGCAGGGCGCAGCAAGCCCAGGAAATGAAGCAGTCGGCACTTTTCGGCTTCGGCGGACCTTTTCCGTGTCATTTCGGTTTACGCCGTCCTGGCGCCGCACTCTGCAGTCTCTCTCTCTCTCTCTCTCTCTCTCTCTCTCTCTCTCTCTCTCTCTCTCTCTCTCTCTCTCTCTCCTCTCTCTCTCACACACACACAAAGCCGGACCAAATGCCGGCGGTGCCGCCTCCGCCGATTCGAAAAGAAAGGCCACAGGGCTCGCTGTCTCCCTCGCACTCGCGGGGCGCCCCGTGTGCCCGTGCGGGTGCGAGAGAGACAGACGCGTGCCCAAAGGGCACCACTGTTGTTGCCGGAGCTGCAGTTATTAGCTCACTGGCCGCAGAACGGCGCGTCAGACACCACGTGTGTGCGCGTGTGTGTGTGTGTGTGTGTGCGCGTGTGTACGTGTGTGTGTGTGCGTAAAATGTTTACGAGTGGTGTGCACGACCGCGCGTCGAACATCGCACGGTCCACCGGGTGTATCCAGGGCGAAGGCTGCCGCCGTTTTGATCGCTCAACTTTCCATACTTTCCGGTAGGAGATGACGACTTTTATGGGGCCACCCAGCAGGACATTGTTTTTGTTATTGTTTTCCACCCTCTTTGTTGTTGTTGTTTAGGGGGCGCGGCGCTCCCGACGCGATTAGCGCAATTCCAGCGCGGCGACGTGTTAATGCTGTTGTTTCTGCACCGCGAGCGACATGGCGCGGGCTCGCTCCGAACGTCGCTCTCTCTCTCGCTCCCCTACGGCGCGGCCCGCGAGTGCGAGGGAGACAGACAGACAGGGACGCCTCCCCGGAGCAGCCTGCCGGTGACACCGTGATCTGTCGTCAGGCTAATGACACGGTCGTTGCACATCTTTTGCGGTGGCTCCGTCTTCTGCTGAACGAGCGATACGCCGGCGAGCTGCCGCGGCCGCTCTGTCTCTCTCGCAGCCCCGCGGGCCGCGCCGCGAGTGCATCAAGTGCGGGAGGGACGGAGCGACGCTGCAGGAATCGGCCAGGGACTGACCTCCCCGGCGGTTTGACTTACGACACAGTCTGCTTATTGATTTGAGGAAGCGCCAACCGGTCGGGCTATCCGGCTATCGTGGGCAGAAGCCTCGGCAGCCGGCAGGAGCGTCCACCGTGCGAGAGAGTGCGGTAGAGTGCGAGAGAGTGCGAGTGAGCGCGCGTCCAGCGGTTCAGCGGTACCGCTGGACTGCAGTCTCCGTCAAATTTACTGCACTCTCTGTGTGCACGCGCGGGTGCAAAAGGAATTAAAAGCAACACAAAATAAAATTAACTTTAAAAAAATTCAAAATTGGTGGGGATTTTTACTGTGCCCGGAATGGTAAATGTGTGGAAAATTTAAAAATGTCAGCTCTGTTTGCTGGTGGGTGTGAGGTACGAGTGCCGATGCAGCACTCCGTAGCCGCGAACGAAAGCCGGGGGGAAGGGGGACAGAGCGTAAAACAGAGAGAGAGAGAGAGAGAGAGAGAAAGAAAGAGAGAGAGGTGGAGGGAGAGAGAGGGCTGCAGTCGCCGACTGCTCCTCCTCGTCAGCCTCTTCGATTTATCGATCCGCGGCACATAATTGATTCCCGGATGGCTCCCATCAAATCAGTCTCATTCTCATCCCGCCGCCGGGGGCATTTGCCACCTTATCTTCTTCTTCTACTTCTTATTCCTCTTCTCTCTCGCTCCGCCCCGCCCTCTCTGAGAAACGAGTGCGAACAGGATGGGTGCCGAAACGAAGCCTCGGGCCTGAGCGCCTGTGATGCGTGGGGTAGGCCACCACGCAGGTCAGCGCGTTGCCCGGGCTTGCCTACCCGACGCATGGCAGGCGCTCCAAGCCTCTTTTTTTCACGTGTTTCGTCTTACTTTTTTTCTCCGTGGCTTGGCCGCGCTAGCTTGACCTGTGGTTCGCGCCCCGCGGAGCGACCGCGCGTGTGGTTAAAGGAGCCCCCCCCTCTCTCTCTATCTCTCTTTTCCGTTGGTTCGACGGGGAGCAGCAGAGGGCGCCGCGTCGCCTGGCGAACGACGCCGACGATCAGCGTGCTCGTTCCGAACGGCGTCGCTCTGTCTCTCTCGCACGCCTTCGGAACCTCCCGGACGCCCCGTGGGTGCGAGAGAGACAGAGAGAGGGGGCCGTTCGGAGGCGGCCTGCAGACGACGACGTTATTATTTGGCGGCATCGTGACCGCAGTTGTCATTTCCGACGACAGCCTCGTCCGTCTCCGTCGCACACCGGCAAGCGACGGACGGACGGACGGTCAGACAGACAGACATCCGTATTTGCAGCGCGTTGTTTTCGGAGAAAGTGCCAGACGCAATATCATTACCGCGTTTGCGCCCCAATGTTGGCGTTGGCGGCGGCATGGCGGCGGCGTGGCGGCGCGGCCGAGCCGAGGGCCGGGCGGGCACGGCGGCGTCGGTCATGTTCGAGTCGGGCTTCGGTTTGGCGGCGCCGCAGTGCACCGCAGCCGGAGCACCACTGGGAACCGCGGCGCGGCACTGCAAAAAGTACGTCAGTGCAGCTTTACAACTTGAAGACGACGCGTCACCGCGAGACGTGCCGTGTCCCCCTGCCAATTGACGGGTGCGAGTGGCGCCCAGTGTGCCGGCGGGGAGTAGTCATCGCGGACCCCCGCCGAGTGGGAGCAGGATGAGGACGGCCTGTACCGGTTGGGCGACGGCAGCTCGAATAAATGCCACTCGCGATGGCACCGCGTCGCGCCGCTCTGTCTCTCTCGCGCCGCCTGAGGGGCCCCGCGAGTGCGAGAGAGACGGAGCGACGCCGTTCCGCCCGCAGCATGCGTAGTCGGGGTGCCTTTCGAGTACTCTCCGCCGGTGGTACCCTGGTCCTGGTCCCTGGTTACATCAACTGGCCATGCAACGGACCCGGGCCGGCCTGGGCCTGGGCTAAGCGCGGCGGGCCGCTGAAGCGACGGGCCGCGTTCAGGCGAGCCCCTGGGGTCGGCGTGGCCCAAGGCTCCGGAGAGCAGTGGGCCAGAAGACCGGCGGAGGCGGCTAAAACTACTCTAGACGCGTTTTGAGCTCCAGAGTCGCTTAATGGGACCGTATCGAAGTGTGACCCCACCAATGGATTCCTCGTTCGGAGAGTAATCCGTTGGTGGGGTCACACATTCGGTTCGAATCCTGTTTAGCGACTCTGAAGCTCAAAACGCGTTCGGAATTTTGACCGCCTCCACCGGTCTTCTGGCCCACTGTGCGGAGGATTTTCCCTTATGATACCCGAGCCGCGGTCCATGCAGGACCCTCTACCCGGAACGGCCGTCGGACATGACAAAGGCCAGCAGGCTGGTGCACGCTGCATGGCGTCTGGGGAAGCATCGAGGGTGGTTTACTACCTACTTACGGAAAGAACACCATAAAGTTTCTCCAATTTTTCGAAAGTCTTTCATGTACCTTGATAAGGATTTTTTCTAAATGCAAGTTAATGCGACGTTTAAGTCGACACTATTTTAAACAAACAAAACAAAACAAGACAATTTTTCCCTCCATTCAGGAGATCATTTTTTCTGCGTCACACCAGTCGTCAATCGTCCGATAGTTCAAAATAACGTGACAAAGTTCGGTATCGGAAGAAACGGCCTGTGGAAGCGACGCCGGCGCCGAGATAAACACGGCATGGGCGACTGTTACCGCCGAGTCGCACGCACGCCGACACGCTCGAGAGTGAATTTGAAAACGGCTCGGACGATCGCTCACTCACACACACGCACGCACTCGTCCGTCCGTGCCGAGGCCCGTGCGCGGCGTTGCGGCAAAACGACCCATTCAGCGCGTCGGTTGCGTTTTCCCAGCGTAGGAAACCGCCGGCGCTCTGTCTCTCTCGCACCCCTGCGGGACGCCCCGCGAGAGCGAGAGAGACAGAGCGACCGTCACCCTGCAGTTGGGCCCTTCTAGGGGCGAGGCCTCTCCGTGCGTCGCGCCGAGGCATTGTTTCTGTGAGCATCGCCCGCGGGGAGACGCGCTTCCCGGCCTGTCCCGGCCTGTCCCGGCCTCCCCGCCGCGGTAGGCACACCCGCCCTACACGGCCCGTGTCTCTCGAGCCATCCATCGCCGCGGTTCGGAAGGGAACAAATTGATTCCGTCGAACACTGTCCTAGATTTTTCCAAGAGTTCACTGTCAATTTATCAACTTGTTTTCTGAAAAGTGGTAGGGATCGTGTGTGCTTTACGTAACTGTGAACTTTGAGTAACACCTTTATTCTAAAATTTCACCTACTACTGAATTTTCAACATTTTTATAAACACTGTTTTCTTGCAAGTAGTAAAAAATTAGTTGGAAAAATTAATTTTGTCGTAAATTTGATTTAATCATATTATTTTTTGAAAGATATTTTTGCCCACTGATGATGCGTGTTGTGAAAGCGCAGAGACGACAAAAACAACATTTGAGGCCAATATTTATTTTTGCGCGTGTGTGCACTTCCCCGGGGCCTGCAGTCCGCCAAGCTTGCTAACGACCCAAAGGCACTCGACGCCTCGCGGACTGAGGGCTCTCAGGGAGGATGTGGAAAAGAAAAACACGTCTTGGGAGGTTTGCGCTTCGCGGCGCCAAGCGGCACGTGTGTGAGGTGAGCTAGTCAGCCACAATTCTAAACGCGTTTTGAGCTCCAGAGTCGCTAAACAGGAATCGAAGCGAACGTGTGACTCCACCAATCTCGTTCGGTTCGAGTCCCGTTTAGCGACTCTGAAGTTCAACCCGGGTGGAAGGATCTATAGTGAAACTGCAGTTTAAACTGTAGTGCCAAAACTACAGTTCCTGAACTGCAGTTTTTGGTAAGAACAAAGTGCAGAATAAGTCCAGTTTCAGTTTGCTTATGGATCTGTAGTTTGCTGTATATGCAAACTGCTTTCTAACTGAACTGCTATTTGTTGACCAGGTATTAAGTACTATCTGTAGTTAAAAAGTGAAGTTAAAAGTTTTTTAATACTGGAGTCCACTACTGAAGATCCGCCTACACTTAAATCTTCAGCACGATCCACAAAGGAAATGAAGTTTCTGCTCATACTTTTTTACACAATGACAAACTAGTTGAATGTTTACTACAATTTGTAGTAATTTTTCGCTGAAGGCATAGTTTAAGATGTCAAGCACTGCAATTTGATATGAAGAAACAAAAACAATTACATTGAGTAATTAAAATAATATGAGGATCAAGAGGGAAATATCTCTTAGAAGTTTCAGTTAGTTCTTTTAAAGTTTTATGTTGAAATACTTGACGTTGGAGACTTTTAGAAGACACGACTAAACTTTCATATGAAAACCTATATGGCTGGATGTAATCAATTCTTAAAATACTATCTGGTTATCTGTTTGCTTATTTTATAATGTTCCATATTGGTCAGGTAGCATGTGACAAAGTATCGTGGAAATCAACAAGCCACAAAATTTAGCCAGCTTGTCGCCAAACAAGGTCTAGCTAAGTGGCATCAAATTCATTATGACTGGATGGTAAAATGTCAAACACAAATAAAACTAGAAAGCATTATAATGCAGTGCGTCTCAGAAGTTGAAAAGGTAACGACTCCAGTCGTTGAAAAATAAGACCTTGAAGGCTCTCTGAATTAAATCACTCCATGGTGTCTTGGTTTCTGAGGCAAATTCATTATAAATTACATTTTGGACAAGTAGATTTCACTCATAGTACAGAGTAGCTTACAGTAAAACTGTAGTTTTCTAGTAGTTGAACTCTAGTTCCTGAGGGAAGCCGGCCTTTCCATGTGGTCGAGTAGCCAAGCCCCTATCCACAAGGAAGCTCAGTGGTGCAGTGGTCAAGGCCTCTGCTTCACAAGCCATGGGTCCGAGGTTCAACTCCCGGCAACATCCAATCAAAACACACAATTAACACAAAGTCAATCACCTCAGGGGTCGGAGGGAGGAAGAGTCCCCTCTAAACAGGGTTCAAAAATTAAAAATTTTGAATTTTGAACCAAAATTTTGAACTGCAGATTGTCTTCTCTTGAACTTACTCTGGCTGCGTAACTAAACTAGACAGTAAAACTGTACTTTGAACTATAGTCAACTGATCTGAAGACTAGGACAACCTGGGTCAAAAACTATAGTTGTCCGAAATAACTGGTACCTTTTTTGCAGTTTAATTGTAGTTTACTACACTTCAACTGTAGTTGAACTACACTTTACCTGCAATTATACAATACATAACAGTAATTTAAAGTATGAAAAAAAGTATTTAAATATTAAGTTTAACATTACAAAAAATCTATATTTTTCCAATGTAGTTTGAACTGCAGATCCTTCCACCCGGGAAAACGCGTCTAGAGTTTTGGCAGCCTCCACCGGTACTGCTGGCCCACTGTGCAGCGTTGCGATCCAGTGCGGCAGATCAGCCACTCGGTATCGAATCGGGCGAAAACGTCGACAAGTGTAGCTGCAACAATTGCTTGAATAACGTCTGGCCTGGCCGCCGCTTGCTGAGTTAGGTGTTTGGGAGGAGGTATTGTTCTCCAGTAGTTAGCTTCCTGTACTGCTGCTACTGCTGCTCGCGATACATAACGGTCATGGATTGCGATCGGACTGTCCCTACACTACAACGAATTTACAGTGGGGATCATGCGGCATCCCAGCGGGGCCCGTGTTCCTTGGAGAGAGAGAGAGAGAGAGAGAGAGAGAGAGAGAGAGAGAGAGAGAGAGAGAGAGAGAGAGAGAGAGAGAGAGAAAGAGAGAGAGAGAGAGAGGGGGATCTCGGCATCATGCCGCCCACGTGGCGGGTGGAAATGAGATGCCATCAATGGAACACTTCCCGCCATTTTTCGGGCTGCTCGATTGCATGTATAAAGTGGCGGTCCTAAAAACACACAATCACCAAGGTCGCGCCACGACGCCGCGGTGCAGCTGCAGCACTGGTACACAATGGGATCCATGACCGTCTCCTGGAAGCACGTCGTTGCTTGGGTTAGGGCAGGGTGCGTGGCGCGTGGCGTGAGGTGGGGTGGGGCAACGTCCGGGCGTTTGGCCTGGCCGTTGGCCCGTTGGCCCGGCCTGGCGCCCCGCCGAGTCCCGGAGTCCCGGCGACCTCCCGCGGCACGCGTGCCGGGCCACAAGGGGCCAGAAGACCGGCGGAGGCGGCCAAAACCCTCGACGCGTTTTGAGCTCCAGAGTCGCTAAATGGGACTTGAACCGAACGTGTGACGCCACCAATGGATTGCTCTCCGAATGAGGAATCCATTGATGGGGTCACACGTTCCGTTCGAGTCCTGTCTAGCGACTCTGCAGCTCAAAACGCGTCTCGAGTTTAGGTTGCCTCCATGGGTCTGCACGAGTTCCCTTTTGCTCCTGCAGGTGTAGGCTGCAAGGCCCGCGGTTCTCGCCGTTTCCGGCACTGGGACGCGTTCTTGTTTCCCGTGACCTATCTTCCGCCGGGCCGCGCGCCGCGTACGGCCCGCGTGCCGGACGCCCCACGGCCCGCGTGTGCGAAAGTGCGCGAGGGATCAAGTTCTGTTTTATGGCGCGTCGGGGCGCCGCCTGGCCTGCGGACCGATTCCGGGAGTCGTCGCTCTGCCTCTCTCTCGCACCCTCCCGGAACGCCCCACGAGTGTGAGAGAGACGGTCTGCTGGGCGCTGCGAGTCCTCCCCGCGGACGCCTCGGACGCCACGCCACTGCAAGTGACGAAACGCGGCGGAAGAAGACCCCGCGGCCTCGCGGAGTGGTGCAGGACCGAGTGCAGGACGCGGGGGAGTCATTAGTCTGCAGGAGGTCCTGGAAAAGGTCCGAAGCAGCGACGGCTGAAGACGGCGGACCATGACTTTCGGGGCCATACTACTGATCTAGTAAATGTCCTAGGATGTAGGCGCTTGACTAGACAACCTATACTGTCCTAGCAGAGGTCCTGTAAGACGAGTTCATATGGCTACCCGTGACTGTGGGGGGACGTACTACTGTCGCAGGACGTGTGTGCTTTATGACTGCCCGTCACTATGGGTGGACCATACTACTGTCGATCCCTGGACGACATTTGCACCATGCTGGTGTAGGCTCGGTCCGAGGTAAGACCACTGGACTCGGAGGCACGCTCGCGGGACTAGCTCCTGCGGGTCGAAACGGTCGAATTAATGAATTATTAAAAGCGGCACGCCCCTTTCGCCACGCGTCCACGCGCGTAACGCCTGCTCTTCTTTCTCATGCAAAGGCCTGCGCCTGGCCTGCGCCTCGCCCTTTGTCGCGGTGCAGGCTGCAGTTTGCAGTGGCGTGGTTTTACGAGGCCGCGCCATTTCAAAACGCGCGCCAAAACAAAACGCCATCGCGTAATGAACGCACACGCCACTTTGACCGTCAGTGACCACACTAAAAGCGGCGCTGCCGCCAGCGGCCCGGAGCCCGGCCTGCCTCCTGCTGCTCACGAGTTAATCATCATCGTGCCGTGGCGGGCCGTGGCGGGCCGTGGCGAGCCGTGGCGAGCCGCACGGACAACGGCAGGTCACTCCGCGGTCGCTTTTAAACCGACCGGCCGACCGCCTTGTCGCGGTGCTCATTTCGCGAACACGCCCCGCCGTTTTATCGTGTGTTTACTTAACGCTGTGATGCCACACTGCTGCGAGGAAAGGTCGCAACAACAACAAACAACATAATTGAATAACAATGCCGGTCGCCGATTGGCCGAAACGCACTGCCAGCATCCATCCCGGAATAATGGCTAGGGCGGGGCGGTGCGTACCGCGTTTCCTAATAACCTCTTTCTCATAGCTCCATGCGTGTGTGTGTGTGCGTGTGTGTGCGTGTGCGTGTGTGTCTGAGGGAATCGGTCGATACTGGGTCAAACTCGGCATACGATTCGTGTTCCCATCCCCTTCTTCCGACTCCGGCTGGCGAGACCCTGCAGACAGGCTCCGCAGTGCAGGCCTGCCGGCCCTCCGCGCCGAGGACCGAGGCGGCGGTGCAACAATGGATGGCCGACGGCGGCGGCGGCGCCACGCGGATCGGGCGATGTCGTCCGTGGGAGCGAAGGGACTTTGGTCATTTCTAGGTTGCGGAAGCGGGTCACTGCTGTCGATGTCAGTTTCGGCGGGCTAATTTTCGCCTGTTTCGACTTAATCGTCGAAAATTTCACCACTTTTTGCTGTTTTTTTTTTGTGGTGAGTTTTATGCGGTTTCACTACCTGATGATGCGTTATGCTGCGTATTGTTTCAGCACGCTGATCCTCATCAGCGCAATAAGGTCCCAACAGACCTTTAGCGTTCGAGTGAGCAAACAAACACGGCACGCTGCGGTACGAAAAATCTTGGACGCACGTTGTTTCAGATAAATTAATTAGCATTAACCTCAGCCCCCCGTTATCTCTAAAATGAAAGGCTTCGCCGGTGTTCCGAAGGCTGCTGCAGGCTGCTGCTGCACCTGCCGAGTATGAGAACCAAGACAGTCCTGTCCGAGGCGACCTTGCCATTTCTCATCCAGGAAAACTGCAAACTGCCAGTCCGATGCGCGTGACCGATACTCACGTGTAAAACTAATGAAAGTGTTCGAGGACGACTCAGTCCTTGGTCCATTGAGGCGAGTACTCTGTTAAAAGGGGACCATACCACCGGCGTCAGTTTGGTGACCGCTCACCTTTCCGCGGCAGGTCGACTGGCGTTGCTGTCTGATTTATACGTCTAGGAAACATGATACAATGTGGTGCGGCAGACCTTTTCTCGTTGTTTGACAAGTTCGACAAGTCACTTACTCTGTGGAGCCGCGGCGCCTGGGGCACGAGTCCTGCCTGCCCGGCGGTGCCTGCCCGCCTCCCGATCGTCACGACTGACGATGGTTTCTATTGCTGTCTTTACCGCTGGCTCCGCGGAAGGCAGGGTAGACAAACAAAAGCAAAAATAGGAGGAAATATTTTTCACGTGACCGGGATTTGAACCCAGAGTAGCAGGTTGGAAACTCAGTTCGGTGTGACAGGGCTGCGGGTTTATTTTTCGGGTGGGTGACTGCCTGGGCGACCTGAACGGAAGGATGATTAGCTAGCTGCGCTCGCGCGCGCTCGGAGGTGCGAGTGAGATATGTCGTGGCAAAGTACACGGCGCCGCGACGCCCCCACTGCTTTCTCCCTCACGCAACGAAGGCAACAACAATAATAATCAACAACAACAACATTGGGGCCTGGAGGGCATCGGGTCGTCCACCGTCACATCACAAGGCGCTCTTTTCTTTAAGCGGAAAAAAGTTTTTAATTTGATTGAGCTTTTACCTACCTTTTTTTTTGCTCCGGCCAATCGTACTTGGATTTAATTGCGGTGTTTTTGTTTCCCTTGAGGGCTCATCAGAAGACACTACGCGAGTCAAATAAAGTGGTCTGTTGGCACAGTGACACTGGCTCGAGTTCGCCGCCGCCTCGGCGCGAAAAAGGCGCGTAACTGTGCGAGGGGCGGCAGCGAGTTGCACGTGTTTCGTGATTTAATTCCCCCGCAGAGCTGCCAACATCTCGGAGTCGTGACTCCCCGCCCCGCCCCGCTGCAGCGCACTGCCCTTGCAGTTTGGCAATATTTTGCTTGCAGGTCCTCTCTTCTCTACCTTCGTTCTCTCCACCCCCATCTTCATCCTCCGCCACCTCTCCTCCTTCGTTCTCTCCTCGTCTTTTTATCCGAGGCCTAGAACACTTAATAAACGCCTCAAGGTGGAGTTTGCTCAGCCAGAAGACAGGGTGTCATTCTGCAAAGGCGGCAACTTCAAGACGAGAAAAAAAATGGAACAAAAAAAAATGGGATCCCTGCAAGGTTAATGGCTTTGAAGCAAAAGCTCTAGATTCTGCAAAGTGTTTATACAGCAACGGTTGTCATGCTGACCGAGACGGATAGTCCTTAATCGTGGTTCTCACTTCAAACTGGACGCACCTTGGACATTTTTTTTCTCTGCCATGCCGTGGAGGACGAGCAAGGGCGAGGCAGCCACGGACCGTGATAGTCAAACAGACTCACCTCCGACAACACTCCAACTAAATAGAGCCCTTCAGGACAGAAATTGCCGAAAACAGGAGGGATAAAACTATGAAGTAAAAATGGTCTAAGAGGGATTTAAACCCGTAGCCTTTGCGCCAAAAATTAGGCCGTTAGCGAGCTCGGCTGAGGAAACCTGCCCATACATATAGTTAATGAGAACGCGGGGGAGCGAAGGTTTTGAACCTGCGACCCTTGTTTCCAGCTGTGTGGCGTTCTGACCCGCGCCAAGCCGCGGGGAACGCCCACGCCTGTAATAGGTGGTGAGGCGTGGTGGGGCGGGGCGGGGCGTGGCGGGGCGTGGCGGGGTGGTTTGGTGGTTTGTGGTAGGACTGAAGCCACGCTGGAGCTGGAGCGTCATCCTGGAACACTCCTGGAATACGTCATCCTGGGACACTCTCTTCGATGCCGTCCTGAGACAGTCTCCTGTAACACTCTCCTGGAGCACCTTATTTCAGGAACACTCCTGGAACACGTCATTCCAGGACCGTCTGATGGGCAGCTCTCCTCGGGCTACAATCGAGCCACGCTCTCCTGGAGTGTCATCTGGAGCGTCATCCCAGGTGTCGGGATGCTACGAAGACCCCCCCGGTGCTGCGAGACGCTCCACTGGTTGCTAGGCAACTGGTTGCCCCTAATGAGAACGCTGCAGTGGAGTGGGCTATAGCCAAAGCCACCTAACTGCAGCTGGAGCGGCCCGAAGATGCCGCTAAAGCCGCATCAGTGATTGCACTGCACGGACTCGTTACTCCACTAGGGACTTCCTCGCATGAAAAATGAGTCATAGCTGGGGCGTCCCGCCGAGCGTCTGCGAGCGAGAGAGAGAGGAAGGAGGCCGAAAAGCGAAGAAGAGGGACAGAGAGAGAGAAAGAGGTTTCGCGCGTAAATTATCAGCCAACGCTGGGAACTCCACCCACGCTGCGTGGTCCGTAATGAAATTTTTTTTTTTTCTGTCTTTGTCTCGCCGCCCGCTCTAGGCCGCGCTGATGACCCCTAGGACCCGAGGACCCCCGCGAGCACCCGGCCATTCTTAAGACGCAAGCTTACGGCGCCGACGCCTGACTTTTCCTGCTGGAGTTGTTTATGGGTCGGCTCTTGTACGCACGAGGTTGGAATCACTGGGTCCTCTCCCCCTCCCCTCCCTTCTCTCTCCCCTCCCTCCTCTCTCTCCCCCTCCCCTCCCGCGCTAATAAAACGGCGACGCAAGGCGACGTGAATGTCGGCTTGAACTTCCGACCTGACCGGAGGAGAGGAGAAGTGGGAGGGAAAGGGGAAGATGATGCTCTCCCTTGAAAGCCCCACTGCGAATCTAGATAATGCTTCCTTCCCGTCACATCGGCAGACTTGAAGCGCGATAAAAATGAGAGAAAACTGCTAAAATATAATTAGAAAAAAAGGGAAAAAAAGGAATATTGATCTCATGGAACATACAGTCGCTTCTCCAGTCTCCAGAAATGATACAATCGTAGAGGCTGTTGGCTCACACGGCTTGCATTGTAGTTTCGTGACCCCGGCACGGTCAGGAGCAATAACAGTGAGGCCCTCCGTGACGAGCGAGACGCGTGCGGTACACTGGCACAGTCACATATTACGTGACGCGGCCGGGCCGGCGACTGGCAGACGCCTGCCTGGGTTCGCGCGTGCATAATACGACTGGCTTGGCTTTTTCGTTTCCTGGTCCTTTCCTCTTTTCCATGCAAGGCGATCTCTCGTCATCACTACTTGCGTTCGAGTCTCCGCCCGCCCGGCGAGTCACGGCGCGTCGTGGCGTCTCTGGCTGCGTTTCCGGCCGGCAACCGGAACGACCCGGGTTCAACTCCCTGTGCAGTACAATTTTTAAGACAATGCAAAAATTTTAAGAACAGTTAATAGTAACTCTTTTTACTTTCTTTATTGACGGAACCATTTTTCTTTCTGCTGGTGGATCCTCGGCACACTATTACGTCCGAGGTGCGTGGGAGTGAAAAGTAAAGTAGGAAGGAGGAGGGGGGTGGTTACCTCAACCGGGCGTCGGATGATTGGCTGGGCACTGCTTGGCCCAGTGACACTGCTTCATATATAGATGACAGCGCGCAGTGGGCCAGAAGACCGGTGGGGGCGGCCAAAATCCCGGACGCGTTTTGAGCTAAACAGGACTCGAACGGAACGTGTGACCCCATCAGGATTCCTCGTCCGAAGAGCAATCCATTGGTGGGGTCACACGTCCGGTTCGAGTCCCATTTAGCGACTCTGGAGCTCAAAGCGCGTCTAGAGTTTTGTCCGCCTGCGTCGGTCTTCTGGCCCACTGTGCTGCGCCTATTGCTCCTACCCTGACGGTATTTTTGTTTCATTTTGCAGGTGAGCTAGTCCGGCGAGACCGACGCCTGACGCCGGACACAGTGCGGCGTTTGACGAGTTAGGTGAGCCACCTGCCAGTCGGATGCACGCAATTTGGTGCGCAATTTCCGTCGTTAGCTCGATGATCCTCTGGGCGGTCGCGCTGCGTAAACCGCAATGTGTAACTCGTAGAAAGCGAGGCAGAAAAAGGAGAGAGGGCGCGCGATGTGATCTGAGAGAGAGAGAGAGAGAGAGAGAGAGAGAGAGAGAGAGAGAGAGAGAGAGAGAGAGAGAGAGAGAGAGAGAGAGAGAGAGAGAGAGAGAGAGAGAGAGAGAGAGAGAGGAGCACCAATAAGACAAGGCGGTGACCGATCGGCGCCGCGGGGCGTCACGGCCTGGCGGCGGGAACAGGACGAAAGGATTTCGGACTTGAACCAACAATAATCCGGAAAACAAACAAGAGCAGAGCAACAAAAGAGCGATGAGATGAGCGGAAAGGGCGCGCGGCCCAGTAATTACGTGGCGAGCCTCGAAAGGAGAGCGGATCTAAAAGTTCAAATTCAGCGAAATTAGGAAAAAGCTTTACCGGCCGGCCGCCTGGAGCGCCTGCGATGAGGCGGGTAGGCAAGCCTGCAACGCAGCCGCGTGGAAACGGTTCGAACTGGCGGTCGCTCTGTCTCTCTCGCACTCACGCGGTGTTTCACACGGGTGCGAGCGAGACAAAGCGCTGCTGCCTGCCGGGCTGCCCGTCGTAGAGGGAGGGGGCCACCTTGGCGTGGGGCGGGTGCTGCCCCGCAGCGGAGCGCACCTACACACTGGTGCACTGGCACACTGGCACGGCGAGCAAGCAGACCTTGCCCCAGGACGACCGTCGTGCCCGTCAGTCCATCAGGCCGTCAGCCAGCAGACTGATTCCGACGGTTGTTTTAGTCGCTTTGTCGCTCTCGTACCCGCGAGTGCGGGAGAGACGGAGCGACGAAAACGACTCTCAGAATCAGTCTCCATGCTGGCGTTCGTCCCTGCCTCAGATCACCGTTTCAACACTGTTTGAACTCACGCTGTTCTTATGCAGCCAGTGTAGTGGCGTTCGTTCCTTCTTTCTGGCGGTGTGTGGCTGGCACGTCCACACCGTGACCACCACACTGGCCGTGGGCCTAGGCAAGCAAGCCCAGCCTAGGCCCTGGGCGAAGGCACCACACGGCGCCTATACGACGCTGCTCGGTCGTGCCCGGCGGCCCGGCGGCCCGGCCGGGAGAAGAGCATGACCCCTGAACCGGAGGGTGTCCCGCGGACGCGGCGCCGGGGCCGGGACACTAAAAAACACAGTCGAATTCCTGCAAGGAACGGTCTTTTGAAGCCACGAAGAAGCCTCTGTGGAGGAAGAGAGCTAGCAAAGAAAAGGAAATGGGACTCAACGCAACAGATTCTGTCTGTTCTTGTATCTGGTCTCGAAATTAATTTCTCAATATTTTCGACAGTGCCCCGCGCGACACTAGCTCTACGTACAGCATCCGTGACTCGCTTTCCATTTCCTCTCTCTCTCATTCTCTCCCAAGTGTCACCCTATCACGCTTTATTTACGGCACACCTGCACTCTTCCAAAAATTTAAAAGAAAAAAAACTATAAAAAAACGATTGTTATTGCTTGCTGCTACTTTCTTCCGAATTTATCGAGCCCGTCGCTTCCTTGTGGTGTGGTGGCCTCAGGTGGCCTCTCCTCCGCTCTCCTCCGCAAGTTCGTCTTCCCTCGCAACAAACCGCTGCCGCTGCTTTGCAAGTTTATGGAGCTATAAATTTCCCGGCCAGTTGCGACTAGTGCGACCGGCGGGCGGACAGGGCTAGAGACCGCAGGGCTGACAACAAGCGGACGTTTGGCGGACATTTTGCAGCAGTGTTGCCACAGCCGAAAACTCCCACTATGCACCAGCGTCAAAAGGGTTGCACAGTGGGTGGTGGGCAAAAATATTGATGCGTTTTGAGCTCCAGAGTCGCTAAACGGGACTCAAAGAGAACGTGTGACCCCATGGGGTCACACTGGTACCAGTGGATCATTGCTCTCCTTTCGAGGAATCCATTTGTGGGGTCACACGTTCGGTTCGAGTCCCATTTAGCGACTCTATGGAGCTCAAAACGCGTCCGGGATTTTGACCGCCTCCACCGGTCTTCTGACCCACTGTGGGTTGCCAACCTCGGCCTGCCCACCAGGCAATATCTTGTCTCCACTGTCGAGTAAGTAGCCGAGGCAGACTGAGGTTAGCAGCCCTTGCATCACTGGTACATGGTGGGATTTTGTGACCACTTACGTGGCAGCACTGATTTGAACAAGACTCCACTTCCTTTCTGGGCCGGGGCTGACACAATCGGAAGCCGAAATTTTGAAAGCCAACACCTCGGGATGGCTGCCGACCCAGTTCGGTAATCACCGGAAGTGGGCCGGGTGATCCGAGAGAAAGAGAGAGAGGGAAAGAAGAAGCGCAAGCGAGAGGATTAATTTGACATCGAGACAGGGTCGCGGTGGGTTGCACAGCCAGCAAGTTACAGACGCGCGGTAATCATGATTACAGCACTGCCAACTTAACATTTTTCACACAAAAATTGGATTCTTTTTTGATTTTGATGGAGCATAAGACTAACAGACAAATCTGCTGAAAACTGTTTTCTCCTCACAGTTTTTGGCCCTGAATTGCCGCGGTGCCTCCAGCAGGTTGTTAGCAGTGCAGTGCGTTTAGGGTGTCCAGCGGGGCTGCGTTTGGAGGCCAAGGTCAGCCCGGGCGGCCAACTCCAGGCCGCGTTGGCCGGCCGCGGGGGCGGGCTGGCAGGGCGGACCTTAACGAAGCCGCGTGCGAGAGGGACGGCCACTCTGCCTGCGCGTGCGAGAGAGAGGGAGAGAGAGAGACAGCGCGTTGCCAGCGCGCGTGCGACTCCCTTCTTTTCTCTCTCGTCTGCAAATAATGATGCTTACATCAGCAGGGTACCCAGCCAGGCAACTCAGGGCGCCTCGTTGCAGAAAAGGCACTCGGCCCCCGCGGGGACTCGAACCCGCGCCTCGCCGCCACTTGGAAAATCATACGACGGGGCGCTCGCGCTTTTTCCTATAGCGACGCAAAGGTCGGGGGCGCCGCGGGCGAAAAAGCTGGAAAAAGGAGGTATTCGAACCCGCGAGAGTCGAGGTCAGGCATTGTCTGGGGGTCATCCCCTAATTAACTAGTGGTGGGTATGCGCCTTGCGTCGCCTTGCGTCGCCTTGCCCCGCCTTGCGTGGCGCGCAGACGCCACATCTTGACCCCTCCAGCCTGGAGGCCCCAGGCGCCCCAGGCGCTCCAAGCGCTCCAGGCCTGCCGGGATCTACGATACCACCAGGGGACAATCCCCGCAATCGCTGTCTCTCTCGCCCCGCGACGCCCCGCGAGTGCGACAGAGACAACAGTGCAACAGTAGTCGCACTTAGAGCCGCTAATGAACAGTTCCACAGGCAGAGGCTCGCTCGATCCAGCCGCAACTCTCATTCACCCCGCCGTCGTCATTTTTATATTTTTATTTTATTTTTCTCTCCTGCAAATGAGCGATGGTTCCCACTACGCCGCGGCGCGTCGTCGCCCCAGACGCTTTCCCACGGGCGCCTCCTCCCCCTCCCCCCCCCCCTCCCCTCCCCCCCCCTCCCCTCCCCCCCCGTCCCCTCCCCCTCCCCGGAAACACCTCCGGTTACGTGCAGTCAGGTGTAATCCGGGCAGTGTCGCGTCGTCGTCGGCATATACTCTGGGGTCGCGGAGGTGAAGTGCGAAGAAAGGCCCGGGCGGCGCCGGGAGTCGAACCCGCGACAGTCAGAGAGCGACCGCTTTTCCCCCCGGCAACCGTACAGCAGCACCTGCTGAACCGGTAGCCGTTGAAATGGACCGACCCGGGTTCGAATCCCGCTCCGCCACGTCGGCGAAAATTGTCAATACATATGCCTCAGTGTCGTCACGTCTGCCAACATCAGCCGTTCCTTAGCCCTTCCTTTGCAATTTTCGACCCCTTTTGCGCCCTTTTTCCACCCCCGTCGATTAGTCAAAAGAGCGCGGAGTTGTTGGCGCGAGGCGCTGACAAGTTTACGCGGCTCTTGCTGCCGTTTGCTCCGCTGCTTTGCATGGCGATTGGCCAAGCTCCAAAGCGCGCCGCTCGCCGAGTCGGCGAGTGACTCCGGGAGTGACTCCAGTGTATGCAAATGGGGCTCGTTAAAGGCACCGATGCGGTCCGGCCGGGGTGTCGAGGGGACACCGCGCAATTAGTTCACCCTGTCAGAAACTCCGGACGCGTTTTGAGCTCCAGAGTCGCTAAGCAGGACTCGAACCGAAATTGTGACCCCAATAGATTCCTCGTTCCAAGAGCAACCCACGTAAGGTTTGGGTTTCGACTCGACTTTTCGAGAGTGTCTCCAGAGACGAGTCGAGACATTCGGCAACGAATTTGCTCGTGTCCCTCGCCGTGGCTCTCGGTGGCCTCAATGACATCCCCCCCCCTCTCTCTCCCTCTCTCCTCCTCTCACCCGGTCCAGGATCCTCGTGACGAGGCAACTATCGGGATGACGATGACGTCCAAGTCGCAGACGCCAGAGTCAACACGCCTCTCCTGGGGACAGCCACCGACGGCATGCCGACGGCCACCTCGCCGTGTCCTCAACCTCCAGACGGTCTTCGCCACGCGGACGCTGCAGTCGCGCTGCTCTCAAGTGGCGGCCGGGCCACTGCACTGGCGGGCAGACAGACAACCTCAAGACTGACCTCACTTTGCGGGTCAGGAGCAAAAGTGCCCTCGGTGCCCTGCTGCTGAGGGTGATGAGATTATGCGACCGCGCTTCCTGCCAGTGCACCTGAGTGTCTGTCCGTCCGTCTGTCCGTCCGTCCGTCCGTCCGTCCGTCCGTCCGTCCGTCCGTTCGTTCACCAACCTTTGACTTCCTGGGCGGGACGTGTACTCGTGTGATCGAACAAGCCACTGACAAGACAAGGCGCTTCCCCGCGTCTGCCCGGCCGGCGCCGGCTTCGCGTTGCCTCGCGTTGCCTCGCGTTGCTTCGCCCGGTCTCGCCTTTCCCTCAAGATTAAGGCGTTTTCCAATTTGCTGGCAATGCATGTCGGCTGGCGGAGGCTGGCCGAGGCTGGCCGGCGAGCGGGCGTGTGAGTCGAACGCGACGGAACATGTGTTGCATCCCTCTCTCACACTTCCGGCCATCGGATCTCCGCGCTCTGTCCATTTCCCACACTTTGACATCCACGGAGACCCCTTCTCCTCCTCCTTCTCCTTCTTCTCCGGGACCACTTACTTGTCGGGGTGAATGAGTCGATAGGTCAGGCGGTTGGTTGGCCCGCAGTCGCGCCGCAGTGTGATAGTTCTCAGCCAATCAGCGCCCCGCTGGGCCGGCTCGGTGCTCCGTGATTGGTCGCCCGACCGCAGGCGGGAAAGCACTACCAGTGTAGTGACAGAGTAGTGACAGGCGGAAGCTGACAACGCCGCTTCAGTCACAGATCGAAAAAAAAATTAAAAAGGAGAAACAGTTTGTCCGTAGTTTGTTTTCCTTGACTAAAGCAATCCCTTTTTTCGTTTCTATTTTTTTTTAAAAAACAATCCATTTTTGGGAAATGTCTAATTTTTTTTTGACGAAACCGTTGATCGTTGAGGAATTTTAAAGTTCCAGGTATTTCGAATTTTCCAGTGCAGCTTGACTGGGCGTGGACTCGTTGTCGATAAACCACCACACCGTTGGGCTTGATCTACGGACTGCGCCGCGTGCCGCTGACTAGACCTCTCCTCGCATATCGCGGCATCGGGCATACTAATGCGTGCAGTCGTACCAACCGCCGAGTTCAAACGATTCGCTCCGCCCCGCCGGTGCGGCCACGCCCGCGGCGAAACAACAACAAAAAAAAGCCTCTGCCCTTCCAGCGTTTGAATGACGTCATCGGTTATAGTGCCATTCGGCCATCCGATTGGTGGGACCGAGGGGAGGGGGCTCTGAGCAGATGCGTCGCGCGATCGGTGGATTGACTAATAGGATTCCCGTTGTCTCCCCTGCGCCTCGAAGCGCACACGTTTTCACCCGCCGTCGGGGAAAGCGATGAAAACGCTGCAGATCCAAAGAATAACAGCAACAAAATCGGCTAAAAGAAATTAAAAAGCATATGTTATTGGCGCAGGATTGTTGCACCGACCCGCCGGCTCGGCTGCGTATGGCGGTGTGGGATGGAGATGGGAACAGGCGGGCCGGCAGGGCAGGCGGGCCGGCTGCTGGGGCCGGCCAGGCCGCGCTGTGTTCATGTGGAGCTATGTGACAGCGGAAAGGGCTGGCTGCACTGCACCACTGTACCGACCGGCCGACTGATAACATGCCGATGGAAAGCGGGCGCCCCCTTTCAAGGTCCCGCCCAGCCTGTCTCTGTCGCACTCACGGGGCGCCCCGAGGACTCGCAGAGAGAGACAGGGCTACGGAATCGGTCGCCTGGGCTCGTCCCGGCTCGTCCTGTCTGAGCAGCCAGCAAAACGCAGCAGTGTCGATCCAGCACGGCTAAATTTAAAAATAAATCCTGAACTGCGAGTGGCGTGGGAGTCGTGGGGGGTTGCGTAGGCTGGACTTTCCCGGAGAAGACTCCAAAATTTGTTTTATTTTCATTTTATCTCGTGTCTTATCGATGGGGGAAGAGTGCATCTCTTTGGCGAGTGCTGTCCTGCGGGCGCCTCCATGTTTGCATCAAATTCGTATAGTCCGTCCGTCCGTCCGTCCGTCCGTCCGTCCGTCTGTCTGTCTGTCTGTCGTGGGTCCTCCGCCACGCCCCTGCGGTCCGATTCCAGATATCTCACTGCTTTCTCTCTGCGCGGCACTTTGTATCGTCATGTAGCAATGCCCTTATTGATATGCACATTCCGTTGCGGGAATAATAACTACACAAACCGTGTAATGAGTGTGTGTTTGTGTCGGAGTGTCTGAATGTGTGTGTGTGTGTGTGTCACCGTGACGAAGGTGACATTTACATTCGGCGCTATTAACTAGAAACGCATCTCGTGCATATCATTAATAGTAATACCGTTATTACATAAAATTTCTCTCGCCATGCTGGTTGCTGTTGTTGTGTTGATGTTGTTAGTTGGCGCGTCGGCTGTGTCCCCTGGGCGGTCCCGCCGCGGTGACCTGCGTCTCTCAAATTATACACACACACACCACACACACACACACACACACACACACACTCTTTCATACTCACACTCACACCCACGCCAAGGCCTGACCAGTCGCGGCCAGCAGAATTGATTAAGTCGTTGAGACGCTGTGGCCGCGTGTCGCGGTGAGATTCGGCAAATTGGCTGAGCGGTGAAAGAAGAATGGCGACCTGCGCGTTGAACCGGACCGAACCGCTCACGAGTGGAAACGCCGTGTGTTCGATCAATCGATAGGCCATTGAACGGTGATAATCTCCGACACTGGCCGCCTCGCCGCGGGGGCAGGTGCGTAGCTCGGTAGCGCGTCCAGGACGGCCGAGCCGCTGCGAGTCGAGCGGGGTCCCTGCCGCGTGGTCCAGCCGGGGCCAGCGGCCGGGCAGCGGCCGGGCCGAGCCGAGCAGGCTTTACCGATGCCAGGGATGCCATGGGCGGCGCTACTGGGCGAGAAACGCAACGTAAAGCTGTCTCGGACCCGGAGATATCGCAGCACACACACGGACACGCGCACACACACACACAATAATACATATTGAATTGCAATTCAATATTTTGGACACTGCAGCACGTGTTCTAAGGATTGTGGCAAAGAGACATTCAAACACACGAACAGACGGACACACACACGCACACGCACACACCACCGAGGAAAGCATTTCTAGGTTATCGTCCACACACGCGGCGGCATATTCGTGTCGAGTCGGTCATCACGCTCACGCTGCTCGCTTTGGCTGGAGCTGGGTCAAACGGGGCGCCTCGATAAGCAGCCTGCAGACTGATTCCGAGAGCCGTCTTCGTCGCTCTGTCCCTCTAGCACTCACGGGGCTATAGGCGCGAGAGAGACGGAGCGACGAAAACGACTCGACTCCCGGAATCGGTCTGCTGTGCGGCGAGGCGTAGCAGAGCGGCCATCGAGCGTCCGTGCGGAAAAACGGAGGCAGCTTCGTCTAGGGCGACTGTACTGCCACCCCACTGCTAGAGTGGCGGTGGCCACACTGCATGATGACGCTCGCTTCATCGTAAAGAAAAAAAGCAAAAGCAATTAATTTTTCTGGGCTAGTTTTGATTGGACTGATATCTCCGCAAAGCCAGAGCAAAGAGAGCAAAGCCACCTGGTGAGTCGATAACGGACGCTTGCGCGTTCAAGTCATGTGCGTCAGCGACAGTAAAAATCATCACCGGAGTGGGAGTCGAACCCGCGACCTCAGAGTTGACAACCGGCGTTGGTGCCCACGCGGCCACCGCGAAGGCGAGCAATCAATCAGACGCGGTGGGGCACTTTGCGGCACTCCTCGGCGCTCGGGAAAAGCAGACGCGCGGCTCTTCCGGAACAAAGGCGTTGCGTCGGGTCAGCACGCGAGAGAACGCCCACGCCCCGCCCCGCCCCGCCCCGCCCCGCCCCGCCCCGCCCGCCCCGCCCCGCCCCGCCCCGCCCCGCCCCGCCCCACCGGGGTCAGTGTGACGTGATATGAGGTAAGCCCTGGGCAGCACTTTCGGGAGGCTGCGGCCCAGGCTGTACCTACACGTACCACCTATTCTTCTCCTCGTGGTCCAACAACTTCCGTGAGCTGCGTTTTTGTTTCACACTCCATCGCGGTTTAAAACCTGACCCTTCAAAAAGAACACTCTAAAAAAGAAAAAGAAAAAAACATCGTTAAACACGATTGTTTTTTTTTTTTGTTGTTGTCATTTTTCAAATTGCTTGTTTTTAAGTCGTTAGGGGTAGCAACTGCGTCGTTCCACGATTGCTGAAGCCCCCTCGAATTCGGGATCCTGACGAGTGCCCACCTGTGCGCCGGCCTTGCGTCTGCCTGTCTGTCTCCCTGTCCGTCCGTCTGCCTGTCGGTGGTGTCTGTATCGCTCCCTCCCTCGCCCCTCCCCCGGCCCCTCCGCGACACTGTCGATTCAGTGCTCTGCCGAAAGCGGAGAAAGTACTGCCACTTGGCTTGTACCGTATTGGCGTGGATGGCGCTGCTGCAGCAACAACAACAACAGCAACAAGCTCGTGGTACCTGCAAGGTACCTGCTATGGCACTACCTGTCGCGCGCTTCGCCCGCCTCGCCTTGCCTCGCCCGCTACGGCACCGACGCCTAACCTAACCTGCGCGGCCCCGCCAGGGCCCGCCTATTCAAACGCCAGTCGGTCATCGGCTGCGGGGTCAGAGCGGCATAAATCCATACTGAAATTCACCAGCGCACACTGCGGAAAAACAACAACGCACAGCGGGCCAGAAGACCGGCGCAGGCGCGGCCAAAACTCTAGACGCGATTTGAGCCCCAGAGTCGCTAAACACGACTCGAACCGAGCGTGTGACCCCCGCCGATGGATCCCTCGTTCGGAGAGCAAACCATTGGTGGGATCACAAGTTCGGTTCGAGCCCCCTGAGACTCTGGAGCTTAAAACGCGTCCGGAGGATTTCGACCACCGGCACCGGTCTTCTGGCCCACTGTGCGATGTGATTGATTCTTCTCCTCAAACTGACGACCGAATGATAAGGTGACGCGTGTCAAACGGAAAGAAAACAAAAAATGAAAAAGCGCGAAATGAGCGGAAGGCTGAATAGCTGAAGCGCGCTTTCTTTCTTTCGTTCTTTCTTCTTGTCTTCTCACGATCCGCGCCGAGAGCACTCGATGCGCCCCGCCTCGTTCTCACTCGAGCAAATAGCGAATGAGTGACTGCGTGCGAGGGTCTCGGTCCACGCACACACACACACACACACACACACACACACACACACACGAGAAGGAAGAATGCCTTCATCAGGGCTTGATTGTGGCCGATCCGGCTGTTGTTTCGCCAGTAATCCACGCGTGCCAGAGAAGGATGGGCTTCATAGACTTTCTCACTCCATGTAGGGTGTGCGAGGTAGAAGAAAAAAAACGTTCAAGTTTGACGGGAAGTTCAAGTGCAAAGTCAACTTTATTCAAGATGTATTCATAACTTTTGAAAAAAAAATAAGTACAAGAAGGGATTAAAAAAAATTCAAATAGGTTAACTTAGTCTTTGAGCCGCCTTGAAAGACCCAAGTTTCCGACAAATCATGGTCAAATAAAACTTAGGGCGCGCTGTTCCACGCCTGCCCGCCGCTCTGGTTGCGGCTCTGCCGGCTCTGCCCTTCCGGGAGCGGCGGCGCGCGGTTCTAATCGGTTCGTAATTTGGCGCGCGTTGGCGCGCTTTGGCGCCGACCGCCGCAGTTCTTCGCAGCCTGTCCGACGTCCGCAACCCGGCGGGCTGCGTCCGAGGCGCTCTCTCGCACTCACGGCGCGTCCCGTACTGGTGCGAGAGAGACAGAGCGACGAAAAGGACTCTCAGTCCGCTGCAGGGGCGCCCCTCGGACGCGGCCGCGGCCGAGGACGTCGCCGTCGTGGACGTCGTGGGCGTCGGCACGTCGGAGCGCCGCAAAGTGGCGGCAGTTAGGGCGCAGACCGCCGCGGAGGGCCACCCTACACTACACAGTGTGGGCCAGCGAGCGCCTGGTCTAGCCCTTAATGGTAATGGTGATGGCAGGTTACGCTAGCCGGCGCCACGCCGGGGCACGGCGGGACTGCCTACGCTGCCCGGCGCTCAACGCCACACAGTGGGCCAGAAGGACGGTAGGGGCGGCCAAAATTCTCAACGCGTTTTGAGCTCCAGAGTCACTAAATGGGACATATGACCCCACCTACGGATTGCTCTCCGAACGAGGAATCCATTGGTGGGGTCAAACGCTCGGTTCGAGTGCCATTTAGCGACGCGTGCAGAATTTAGGCCGCGCCTTCACCGCACGGACAGATGGTCATGCACGGCACACACACACACACTCACACACACACACACACACACACACACACACAAACACACTCTGCCCCCCGGCGCCACGTGGTTTTGAGCGCGGTGGGCCTCCTTCTCGGTGCACTTCTCGGCCTGGCCGCGCGTTTCCGCAGTGCGTGTTGCGGCAACGCACGACCGGCGGCGCATCTCTGCAGTGCATCGCCGCGGCGTAGAGCGGCGTGGCGCGCCGTGGCGACCTAGGGTCAACCTAACCTAACAAGCACGCCGCGCTCGCTCGCCAGACTCGGCTGCACTTTGCCATTATTTTAGTTTTCGTCCGTCGGTTTAGTTGAGGTTAATTGGTGGTTTCGGCGTTGGAGTCGCTCTGTCTCTGTCGAGTCCCAAGGGGGCGCCCCGTGAGGGTGCGAGAGAGACAGAGCGACGCTGTTCGGACCGGACGCCGCGCGGGGGGAAGGACCACATCGTTCGACGCGCCGATGATGGATCATCCACCAGCTGCGCGCATCGAGTCTTAATGTGACGAAAGCCTAACGAGTACTCGATGAACCCTCCGGCCTACGTGCTCGTCAGAGAGAGAGAGAGAGAGAGAGAGAGAGAGAGAGAGAGAGAGAGAGAGAGAGTGTGTACGTATTAGACAGTTGATGCTTCGGCGTCGCCCGGCACAAATAAAACTACCTTCTCCGACATGTACTCCAAGTAAACCACGAGATTCTCGGTTCAAATCCCCATGTCGTTCCCACTTTTCCTCCCCTACATTTTAAACGCGGGCTGTCCAGGGCTGCATTGTATGCCGAATGTCTCCGAATCGCATGATGAACGCGCCCATTCAAAAGGCGGTGCCGTCGTAGAGCGTTCGCTTTGTCGGGGAAAGCCCCGTAATCCCAATTCAGCGGCTTGTGCGATTATTAGACAGAACGCACGATGATTTGGGCAGGCGGCCTGGTCGCGTGCCGCCACGCCGCAGCCACTCCGCAAGGGCTCTGGAGGAAGGCCACTCAAATACACGAAAACTTTCATCCACATTGTATGCAAATGCGAGCCTCTGGACGCAGGCTGGCCGGAGAGGCACTCGGCTTGACTCGCTGCAGCGCCTTGGCCAGCACCGCGTCGCCAAGGAGACCGGCACGGCCACGCCTCGCAGTGGGCCAGAAGGCCGGTGGAGGCGGCCAAAACTCTAGACGCGTTTTGAGCACCAGAATCGCTAAGCGGGACTCGAACCCAACGTGTGACCCCACCAATAAATTGCTCTCCGAACGAGGAATACATTGATGGGGTCACACGTTCAGTTCGAAACCCATTTATAGCGACTCTGGAGCTCAAAACGCGTCCAGAGTTTTGGCCGCCCCCACCGGTCTTCTGGCCCACTGTGCAGAGACTGCAGTGCAGGTCCCGCCCGCCCGCCGGTCCAGCCCCGAGGTCGAGAAGGCCAGCGGTTGTCACGGTCATCATCTTTTTGCCACAATTACTGAAAAAATTACTGAAGATTCTGGAAAAAATGGCGAATCTATCGACAGCAAAAAGCTTTTCTGTTGGTCTTCGAGTCGTTTCCCTTTCGGTCTCCGAATCTGCACTGGATGCATCTCTCTATCGGCCCGACACGCGGTGCAGTGGAGAAAGCCATAACTCTGGTGGCAGTCGTGCCGTTGACAGTGGTGTGGCTGCAGGGCCGCATGCATGGGGCATGCCTCGGCCGGAAAACTGTCGCACACGTCGACTCGCACCGCAGCGCCGGCACCATCAAAGAAACACAAATCCATTTTCTAATTTCTTTGTGGGATTGATCATTTATTCAGTGCAGAAAAAACGTCGTGTATTTCATTTTCAGTTTAAGTTGAAAGCGTTATCCATCCAAACGGTCCGAAAGTAAACAAACGGTGTGTGCTTTCCACTGCACGCAACCAGTTCTAATCGTCCGCGGGAAAAACAATTGCCGTATCGCCATGGCAACGGGCCGGGCAGTATCTCACAGATAAATTTGTCCTCACCGCGTATTGTTGTCGGAGCCGCTTCTAATGAGATGTAAACAATGCCGAAAATTGTGTAACGCACCCGGCGGGCCTGGCTCTGGCTCGCCACGGCCCGGCTCGGCTCCCGCACTGGATGTCCTGGCCAGTCCCGGCCACTGCTGTTAGACCCCCAGGGCCCCGGAGCCCCATGGCCAGGGGACCCCGCCGCGGACCGGCGCGGACCCAGGCCAGCTGTGTGAACCACAGCTGGACCCGTGCGCAGCACACTGCCAAACCACCGGCCGCGTTTTAAGGCGAAATTAAATCAGCTTTAGGAGCAACGATAAAGATTGTCAAGCGTAAATATTTCGAAAAGGAAGTGTACTTTTTACCTATTATTTAAAAAAAAGAATTTAGCTCCTTCTGTTGTGATTCTATTAAACTCGGGCTGTGCTTCATTTAATGTTGAATTTTAACTGGCGACTGTCGCCAATGAACGCGTGGTGCCACGCGCCGCCCCGCCCGCCTCGCCCACATAATACCCCGTGGGAACTCCGTCGCGTTGGGCAACGTCAACACGGAGTGCCGAGCGCCAGGAGCAGCTTCAGGAGCCCAGAGCGTCTCCAGGACCGCTTGAAAAAGACCGAGCTGTGACCCGGGCTGAGACTGGCGTGGCGTACAGTGGGGACTCCTCTTGGACTCACAGCGGGACACCCCAGATGGACACCCCTGGCACTCGTTCCACGCACTCCAGGGTCACCACTGCTGGTCTCAAAAAAAGCGAGAAAGGGGCCCTGATGACTCTATTCCTCGTGTCTGTTGGTTCGCGAGGCCCGGGCTGACCTAGGCGGATAGACTCCGAGCGGCGGTGGCGGCCTTCGCATGCGAACCCCGCCTAGCCCACCCCGCGCCGAACAAACACCCAACGACCTGTGAGAGACTTGAAACATTGAAACGCATTCCTTATTGTTTTTCCAAAGTGGGCGGTAAAAAAAAATAAATGGAGACCGACTTGCGCCATACACTCCAGCCACGCGGTCACGGGCTCACGAACGCCAGGCGGGGATTCGCCACAGAAGGCAATTCATGGGAACACTTTGGAGAGATCTGTCGCGACTCCACGCGAAAATCAACCTCTGTTGGGAAGGGAGATGAGGCTACACCGCAAGGCATCGACGGCACGATAACAGCGCAGGAAACGTCAGAATAATTTTAAAAATTACTTTTTGACGCTTTTTGAGTGCTTTTAACTCGCCTTACAACATCTTTATTTTTCAAAAATATTTTTTTTTTAAACTTAGTCCAAATTTTGCTTGTTTTTTTCTTGGTGTACCTGCGTGATTTTCGCACGTTGGCGTTATCGCTGATAGGACCGTATGGTCCGCTCTGCACTATAAGCCGGCGCCTCACGAGTGGCAATATGCGGCCTTCTCTCTCGCACTCCCGCGGGGCGGACCGCGAGCGCGAGAGAGACGGAGTGACGACACGGTTCGGCATCAGACTACTGGTGTGAGATTGTAAGAGTGGAGAGGCGCTCCCGGTCACGGCCAGCCAGCCCAATCGAACGAGATCGGCGTCAAGCGAACATGTTCCGCTAATTGAAACGATTGTCACAGAATCGAATGCCCTGACTTTCAGTGCTAGTTAGGTGCATGCTTTAAAAACTTTTTTTCGCTTTTTATTGACTTGCTGGAGGCCAAACCGAATGCAGACTCAAATTTGATGATGATGATGACGATGGTGGTGGTGCATGTGGCGTGGTCGTCCTCGTCGCCCCAACTCGTGGCTCGCTGCGCGCCGTGCGGGTAGGCAACCCCTCTGACGCCGCTGCTCGATGTGTTGCAGGTGCTGCGGGCGGCGTCGCCCACTCAGCCATGGGGGCACGAGGCCTCATCCTCGGCGCACTGGTGAGTAGCCCCGGGTTCGAATACTGCCCTCGCCGCACGTTATTTTTAAAGCAGATGATACCTTAGCCACGTTAGCGAGCTTCTCTTCTTGATTTTGTTTTGGGGAAAGGCAGTTTGTTGCGTTTTGTATGCCTAAATTCGGAACGTTATCGCTTGGCGGTCACGGTACTATCATCGGCTTGCGCGTTTATCAATCGGTACCGATAGAATGTGGGAGGTTCCCTGCCCAAGGGTGTGGTGCGAGATAACCTTAATGGCAGGAAAATGCGACTTAGTGCAATAGAGGGCAATAAATCAGCTCATCGCCGCAAGCGAGGGGGTATGCGCTCTCTGAACCTGTGTACCGACTATTACGCTATTACGCTCTATTACGCCACAAATTAATCGGAATTTAGCTTAAAACGGCCTAAAACACACCAAAATTGATAACATTTTGACAATTTTGGCCATTACGCGACTATTACGCGAGTATTACGCGTATTATTACGCGTGCTATTACAGATAGAGTGAACCGACTATTACGCGAGTGCAAACCCCCTCGGCCGCAAGTGTCAATACAAACGAATCCCTCTGGCGTACTTGATTGTTTATGATGATTTGACCGGTTTTTTTTTCGGCACAGCTCTGTGCCGGCTGCCTGGGCGCCGTGGCGGGGCAGGCGCTCTTCGTCCGAGAGGAGACTCTAGCGCAGCTCAGAGACACCAGGAGCACAGCGTCGCAGACAGGCAACTTCAACAACAATAACAATAATAACAATTTTAACAACAACCAGCGGCCCGGCCGGTCCGGCGCTAACGTCAGCAGACGGAACCCACAGCGGAGGGCTCCGGCCGCCGAGGACGTCGCACAGCAGCCCCAGAACGACAGGTACACTGTCAAAGTGGTCCAAAGGCTTGGAAAACTATGTCAGGACTTACTCCCCGTCGTCATTTTGTACTTGCCCATCTCTGGACCTTTTCCTGAACATATTGACTTTTGCAGGGCGAACCAGCTGCCCTGGGACCAGAGCCACCACCGGCGGAGGCCCGTCCAGGACAACGCCGAGGAGCAGGACTTCCTGAGGACCTCCGCGTCGCAGTACCCCCGGCAGCAGTACCAACAGCAGTTCACGTCCAGCGCCGCTGCCCAGAAGACCCCCAGTTCCAGAAGGGGCAGGTCAAGCCCTTCAAGAGCCAAGACTACGACGACAACGACGGGCAGTTTAACAACTTCAACAGCAGGAACCAGTACAACAACAACCAGTTTGGCGCCAACAACAACCAGTTCGGAGCCAACAACAATCAGTTCGGTGCGAACAACACCAGTTTGCCACCAACAATAACCAGTTCGGCAACCAGTTTGGAAGTAGCAACAACCACTTCAGTAATCAGTACACAACAATCAGTTTGGCGCCAACAGCAACAATAACAACAACCAGTTCGGAAACCAGCACAACGCAAACAACAACAATGAAAATAGAAGCAATAATCAGTTGAGGGGTGGCAACAGCGGCAATGGCGATAGGGTGACCTACCAGTTTACATCGGAAGGAAACCGCAACCAGGTCAGACAAAGTCGCCAGTTCCAGAACGGGTCGCAGCAGAGGCAGCACAAGCAGGAGCAGCAGTCCAACGGCTTTAACAACAATAACAACAATTTAAATGCCTTCAACAACAACAATAACTTCCAACAGAGACCGCCAGTGCGCAACCGCACGCCCCAGCAGATCAACAACGACTACACCTCATTCGGAACCAGCGGAACCGGCATCAGCAACAACAACTTCAACAAGTTCAGGAACAACGACGAGAACGACATCCACCGCCTGAGCCCGACCAACAGCTTCCCCACCGGCAGTCACCAGAGGATCAACTTCCAGCGGCCAACTTCGACGCAGCGGCCGCTGGACCAGTTCCCGGCCTCCAGGGCGACCGCCCTGCCCCAGACAGCACAGCGCCTCCCCCACGGTGACGCCCAGAAGGACGTCCTCAAGGACCGCGAACCCCAGCCCGCCATCAGTAAGCAAGGACTGCAGCGACTCGACGGACAAACAGGAACAACTTGAGTAGTATGGGATGCCCATTGTTGCAGGCCGCCATCTTGGGGGCCCGTGGTAGCAACAACCCTCCTTACTACTAACTTGAACTGAAACACAGCTCACTTAATGTTTACTCTTTTTGTACCGGGTTTTTCCACTTTTGAACTTGTGACCGTGTTGCAGACCGCGCGGCCCGCGTCCCCTCGCAGCCGCAAAGCACCGTCAACATCGACCAGACGGTACAGTCCATCCTCAACTGGATCCAGGGCATGTCCCGCACGCAGGAGCGCAGAGGTACGACTAGCATTGCATTACCAAATCAGCGTTCATTCGTAATTTGGAAAGTTAACCAAAAACAACAAACATTTTGTGCTAACGTTCCATGCAACTAAATGTTGTCCGAGCCATTTTTCGTTTTGGGCAAAATTCTTTAAACTTGTTTATTTTACAAATTTTGAAAGTCACGTCTACTAAGTAAAACAACAGCATGATAATGCCAATTAATAACGCCACGTGGGACTGACATTCAATCTATTCCAGCTCAACTTCGACGACTGTGCGGGTTTTGATGACACTCCGACCACTAACCTAATTAACAGAATTGTGTTTTCCTTTTCACACCACACGTCTGTACAGCTGCACGGTTAGTCATTGGCACTGCCTCACAGACCGGATGTCCTATCAGTAGCAACTGAATGCAGGATTTGCAGAATGATTCACTCCCCGAAAGGACCGAGCGGAGCAAAACAGTAACAAACTGAAACATTGCACAACATCGCGGCGACTCTCACACTGAGGCCGTGGGTTCGAATCCCAGGACGGACGCACAATGTAGAGGGTTTTATTTTAAAGGGAGGGGGATGTTTGTTGAAATGTGGAGTGGGGTCGTAGTTGGTTGGTGGAAGGTTTGCACCGTAGCTCCAGCCCCCTAAGTGCATGTGGACCTTGCAGCACGCCAACAGGGCCAACAGGGGCAGCCTGCCAGGCAGTACCTCCCGGCCGCGGAGGGCAACGCACGGCCTAGGCCCTTCCAGCCCAGCAGACCCGCCGACCCCAGTAAGCAGTACTCCCAAAACTAAAACAAAAAAAAACATTTCCTACTTGTTTCTTTCCACTGCCTTGCAAGTTCAGTTGTCTTCTGTCGCATTTGCTGAGTCGGTTTTGACGGTAAGACCGCGGACCGCTGGACGTGAACACAGCTGCACAAAGACCAGGGTGTAATTGCTTTTTCACTTGTACTGATAAAAAAAAAAATACTCAGAAACAAAATTTTTGGTGACGGGTTGGTATGCATGCGCACGGGTTTCGGTGACCAATTTAGATGAGCCGCTTCAGATAAAGAGGAATGCGTCAGAGACTTTTAAAAAGACGTCACTTTCCCGGCTGGACGCATGACTTGTCCCGTCAGTTGGACGTGCGTGACGCTCTTTCGGCCACTTCATTTCGCAAGCGGCAGCAACCACTCCAAGTGCAAACGCATCGTGGTACACCGCTTGGCAACGGCGTGTCTCGCCTTCCTGGTGCAGTCGACACAATCGGCGTGGATTGTCCAAAATGTAAAATACCGTGCCGAGGTGCACTTTTCCCTCGGCCTGTACATTGGCGCCGCTTCTTCGCCGCACGCCGGCCGCACGTTGTACATGTTTGTTGCCTTCCCCAGCGCGCCAGCAAGTGACCCCGCCGTCCAGGCAGTACCTGCCCGTGCCGGAGTCTCCCTCCGGCCCGTCCACCGAGGCGCCCAGGCCCTTCGAGACCCCCGTGCCCGAGCTTCCCACCGGGCCGGCGGAGACCCCCGCCCCCGGAACCGGACCAGCCCCTGGACCTGCCCCCGAGCCGGGCACCGAGCCCGCCCCCGGCCCTGGACCCGCCCCCGGGCCGGAGCCTGTGCCCTTCCCCATCCCGGAAACGCCCGCCCCCGAGCTAGAGACGCCCGCCCCTCCGGCGCCGACTGAGCCCGCCCCCGGCCCTGCTCCCGGCCCCGCCCCCGGCCCCACGGAAGCACCAGCCACCGAGGCCCCGCAGACGCCCGCCCCCACGGAGGCACCGACGCCGGCAGCGCCACAGGTACGGTCAGCCGGAAGCTCACCCAGCAGGATGGTTCCTCTCGCACTCGGAGCTAACTGGAGCGGCCATGTGCACTTGCAGGAGACCTTCGCACCCGAGACTCCGGGCCCCGAGGTGGTGACCGACGCGCCCGCCACGCCGGCACCGGAGGCGTTCACCGACGCGCCGACGCCGCCGCCGGAGGCCGTGACCGACGCCGCGGAGACGCCCGCACCGACCGACGCTCCGGCACCCACCTCCGCACCGGAGTCCCCCGGACCGGAACTGCCCGGGCCAGACGCCCCCGCACCGGAACAGCCCGCACCGGAAGGCGGCGTCACGACGACCCCGGACGACAACGGGGTGCACCCGCCGCACATCCACGCCATCGACGTGCAGTGTGCCAAGGACATGATGACCATCACCATTGAGTTCGACAAGCCCTACGACGGCATCATCTACTCCAAGGTATAGGCGCTGCTCGGCCGCAGCACAGAGGGCCACACGGGGCCAGAGGACCGATCGAGGCGGCCAATCTCTTGACGCGTTTTGACCTCCAGAGTCGCTAAAAAGGACTCGAACCGAGCGTGTGGACCGATGACCGATTCCATGTTCGGACAGCAATCCATTGGTGGGTTCACGTGCTCGATTCGAGTTCCATTTGGTGACTCTGGAGCTCAAACCGCGTCCCGGATTTCGACCGCCTCCACCGGCCTTATGGCCCACTGTGGGATAACCCGCCGGAGTCCGTCTCTCTGACCCTTGGTCTACGTTGCGCAGGGCTACTTCAAGGACCCCAACTGCCGCTACGTGCAGCCCAACTCGAACCAGATCAAGTACACCTTCACCGTGATGCTCAACTCGTGCGGCACCCAGTTCGTGGACGACTTCCAGGGCGCCGCCGGCCAGGCCTACCTGGAGAACGTCATCGTCCTCCAGAACGAGGAGGGCATCCAAGAGGTCGTCGCTGTCCCACTGCTCTGACGCTCTGTGTCTCTCGCGCCCCTAGGCACATAGAGCCAGAAGACCGGCGAAGGCGGCCAAAGTTCTAGACGCGTTTTGAGCTCCATGAGTTGCTAAATTGGACTCAAATCGACGTGCGACTCTATCAATGGGAGGAATCCATTGGTGGGGTTCGGTGGTTCGGTTCGAGTCTTATTTAGCGACTCTGGAGCTCAAAACGCGTCAAGAGTTTCTGTCCCCTCTACCGGTCTTCTGGCCCACCGTGCTCGGGACACTCCGGTGGTGCGAGAGAGGGACTTGGTTCGTAACGCCTGCCTTGTTCCAGGTGTGGGACTCGATCCGCAGCGTGCGATGCCTGTGGGAGGGCAACCTGAAGCAGGCGCTGACGGTGGCGCTGAGCGTGGGCAACCTCAACCAGGAGATCGTCACCTTCGGCGGCGACACGGGCATGGCCAAGCTGGACATCCAGGTGGGGCGCGGCCCCTTCGCGCCGGCAGCCAACGGGCTGGTCAAGATCGGCGAGGTGATGACACTGGTCGTGTCCGTGGAGGGCGACCCGGGCTTCGACGTGCAGGTGCGCGCGTGCGTGGCGCGCGACGCGGACTCGGCCAACCTGGTGCAGCTCACGGACGACAACGGCTGCGTGCTCAAGCCCAAGCTGCTGGGCGCCTTCCAGAAGACCAAGGACACGGGCAACACCGGAGCCTCCATCATCGCCTACGCCTTCTTCCAGGTGAGTCGCGGGTTCAAATACTCGGTCAACTTTTTTTTATTTTTCTCCGTGTGCAATCTACGAGTGATGGCGCGGTGCACTTTGATCGGCTAGAACGTGCCGCGACACCCGGCCGGCCGACGAGTGACACACAATCACAGCGGCCTGTGCTCGTTGCGCTCGTCCCACTAATCCGCGTCTTGTCCTTGGCAGGCCTTCAAGTTCCCGGACGTCATGGACCTTATCATCGAGTGCAGTGTGGACCTCTGCAAGACGGACTGCGAGATGTGCCCCAACCCCAACCAGGTGCGCACCGCAACCCTTTGAATTTGGTGTTTCTTTTTTCAGAGACATTTGCTTTAAAAAACAGTTTTTTGTTGTCTTTTTTTAAATTTTCGAGTCGAAACAGTTCATTTTATCCAACAAAATATTTCTTATTCATGATCTTTCGTCGGAGCATCACATTAAACTCTTGTGGACTTTTTAAATGCATAATTAAGCACTTTGTATTCATAATTATTTATTTAAAAAAGTCCACAAGAATTTAGTGTGATCAACTCATACAGTTCAAGAAATTGTCGTCTCGTGACAGTGAGCATTTTCTCGGTGCTCTTGGTGCACCCTGAGTGCAGAAAAACAATGGACCGATTGTCTGTTCGACACTGGAATGCACTCCACTACTGCATTCGACCGAATTTTATCGCAGTGATGAGAAACGCCGCGGAAAAAAACAGTCTGTGGCGCCACTCTTAAAGTACAAAGTGGGCGCGACAAGATTCACGCTATCTCCGTTTTCAAGAGCGCCCTTTCCACACTAGACATGCCAAGTTTTTTTTCTTTTTTTTTTTTCAAATCCCGCGGCAGTTTCAGACAGCCCGTTTAAAAATGATCTTGCCCGAAATCGTGCCGGATGACGGCAGGATTTCGGGCATGCCCGGCCGGCACGCCCGAAATCCGCCCCGAACCAGGAGTCCGGGCTTGCCGAAAAACGATCATTTTGTTGGAAAATAAACCGATTTTCGGCAATGCCGGACGCTTGCCGGGCATGCCGAAATCGTGCCGAACCGTCCCTCCCATTAAGGCGCCGGGGAGGGGGAGGTACCTGGATGGCGGATCCTATTCAGTCTCGCACACACGCACACTCGTACACACACAGACGCACATACACACTCACATACACACACACGTACACAGAACGCTGAAGGAGAAACACTGGTTAGTATTGGAACCCAGGACGACCGTCTTTGTGGACCGAGACGCTGCCAACTGCACCACGGAGGAGACCTGGGGAGGAGGCCTCATGCTCCCGATGCCTTCCAGCGAGCTCGCTCGACCCCGAGCGGCACTGGAGGGGGCGGGGGAGACACGCTGCTGGGGGAGGAGCGCGCGGCGAGCCCTGTGTCTTGACGAATAAGTAACCTCCGCGAGACTCTTGGGTTACTCGCGGAGAGCCCCTCGACTTTTGGACAAGGTGCGCGGGTTCAGCTGGGCACTTGGATCTAACAGCAGACTCGGTGAACTTGAGCGGAGGTAGAGCACTGCGTGTGGACTAGTCAACACGCGGATCCAGGCCCACTGGAAACCCAGGTCTCAGGCTCCCAAACCCAGTTATTGGGGTGTTGGCTCTTACACGCAAACCAGGTTCTTCGCTTCCTTATAATCCACGTACTCGAAGTAGTACCCTTTTCCCGCGGCTCATGTTATTGAGAGCCAGACCTTTTCTATAGGATGGCAAGCTAAAGTTACTATTTAGGTATGCTAAGGCTGTTAAGCATCAGTAGCTCAACGGATTCAACTGCATTCATTCAAGTACCCGTATCAAAGTGTTTAATTTGATTGGAGATTTGTTCAGTCAAAGAATTCAAAATTGTCCTACAAACATCTCGTTTGCACGGAATTTTCTAATTTTTCACGCCGGTTTTGATAGACTTGAAACTTAAGAAAGAATTTCACTATTTTAACTTTTCAATTTTGTACGCAGGTCAAAGACATTAACTTGACACTTCTTTGATTAGGGTCTCGATGCGCCCCGTCACTCGGGCATGCCCGGAATCATGCCGAAAGGCACGGGCACGCCCGAAATCCACCCGGCCGGGCAGCGGCCGGGGTCGCGGTACGATTCCGGGCCGCCCGCGACAGCGGGGCTCATTTCGGGCTTGCCGCGTGCCGGCGGCGGGTGGATTTCGGGCTTGCCGAGCGCATTTCGGCATCATTCAGGGCATGCCGGACACTTCGGCATCATTTCGACATCATTTCGACACATTCTCGGCACGATCTTTCTTAAACGGGAGTTTTCAACGTTGATCAAATTTTATTGATGCTGTTTTGTTTTTGTTGTTTAGAAACTGGAGCCCGGCGCGCGGAGACGCCGCCGCCGCGAAGCCTGGTCGGGCAACGCGACGCACGGCGACGCGGCGCTCCTGGCCGAGGACGAGCTGGGCGTGGTGATGGGCCGCCGCCTCAGGGTGTTCACCCCCGACGAGCTGCCCGTCGACGCCCTGCTGGAGGGCCCTGGCCAGGACGTCAACGCCACCACACTGCTGGGGGACAACGTCATCCACATGCCCGCCGAGTCAAGTGAGTTCTGGTGTGGCCGTTAGCGGTGGGTCTCCTGAGCCGAAGTCGGTTGTTCGAATACCACCGAGGTCTTGCTGTTTTTAAAAGCACGATGCACTGTCGTCGTTGAAAGGCACCTGCAGTCTTGCCACTGATCAGTCAGGTGTGTTGAACACCTGGCTATGTAGTCGAAATCCACGCTCAGCCTATCGCAGCCGTCAGGTGCACTAGTTATCAGCCAAACGCTATCGGACGACTCTGAAGGGTGGCCTGCCCCCTGCCATCCCGGGGGCTGATTTTGTATCAGTGCTCAGAGACTGGCCACCCTCTTTCCAAAAAGTCAGCTTTCCACGTCAAAGAAATTGACCGTCGACTCGGGTGTTCGAACCCGGTACCCCCTACTCCGCAGTCGACTCCGCAGACCCCTCGGCTAACGCGGCGCTCTGATTCCAGGACGGGCGGACGGCGTGTGCATGTCGCTGCCGGGCTTCGCGGCCTCCTCGGCCGTCATGCTGTCCCTGCTCACGGGGTCGTGCCTGCTCAGCGCCACCCTCTGGCTCAAACTGCAGCGGTCGCACCTCTCCAAGCACCTTGTCAACCAGTGAGCCGCGCCAAACTGCACTGTTGGAAAAGATTGGAAGACGAAAACCGAAACGGATTTGATGACGGTTCCCCCGCGCAGGTCGTGGCTCTGTGCACTGTCATTTGGTGCACAGCTTTTTCTTATTTATTTCTCGGCACAGAGAATTTCTTTCGGGGAAAGGCGCGGGGAACGGATGTGATGTCAAATTTTGCTCTCGAGTGATAAAACGGGATTGTTTCCAACAGTGTCTAGACTGACTAGACGAGCTCAAACTTTGAAGATCGGGCGTGGTCGTTTCCGCCTACAGAATCGACTGGATGCTTAAAAAGGAAGTATTTCGGACTCGAGTCGCAAAGTCAAACAGTAGTTACCGGTAGTTACCCCGCTGTATGTTACCACTCGGTGCCAAGACTCTTAACCGGCACCCGGTTTACGCCTTCTAACATAGTTACCTGATAGTTACCTTTGAGCCTCAGCTCCCCCTCTATTGCTGTGTATGTTTTGTTATCAGTGTTTTCCTTAATTTATTTTGTTATTTTGTCGCATTCTGAAGCAAAGTTGTTAATTGCGCTCTGTGACGGGCACTGCCATTTGCATAAAAGACCTGTAAGACAGTGACGCATCTTGCCCGGGTACATTCAAGTAATTTTGTAAATTGTTGTACTTACTGGTCAGCCTCCGCGCGCTTTCTGCCCTGCATGTCGGGATACTTGACTTACGGGTAGTATCAAGCGAGACTGGACCTGCCGCGGAGAAACTCACTTGCAAGATGCTCTTTATTTAAGTCCAGGCACTCGTCTTAAAATTTTGTGAGTTTCCTGTACCCATCTCTAGCGTTGTTCGGAGAACACCGCAGAGGATGGGGAGATTATTAAAAAAGCGTGCTAACTTTGCGAATTTTTCTCCTGTGTGTGAGTGAGTGTGCGTGTGTGTGTAGTAGTCCTACTGGAAAAGAGATGGCAAGATAATTATGTGTACATACGTGTGTCTAGCGATTATGGGTAGTAATAAACTCAATTTTGTACTATATGTATAAAACCCAGACTGTCGTGCTGACTCCATTCATTCTCCCCAGCGTCCTCATCACTGTTTCGCCTCGCGACCCGCTCCAAAGAGCGACGGAGTGCAGCAGAGAGTGACAGAGAGCAACTAACAGATGACTCACTCGCCCACCGAAAGTGAGCGTGCAACAGAATACGCCGCGGAGCACGCACACTGTGACAACGAACGCGGGCTTGCGTCGCTCTGTCTCTCTCGCACCCTCTCGGCACGCCCTCTGAGCGCGAGAGAGACAGAGCGATGACGCCGCTGCGTTACTCATCGCGTCGCGACGGCGAGGATTCGCACGTTCGCTTGCAGACACTCGGCTCGCCTCACCGAAAGGGAAGGACATTCGACCGGTTGCCTGCCTGCTGCCTACCCAGCAGAGAGAGAGAGAGAGAGGGGGAGAGAGAGAGAGGGAGAGAGAGAGAGAGAGAGAGAGAGAGAGAGAGAGAGAGAGAGAGAGCGCTCCGAGCGAATTCGATGATAGCACAGGCTTGCTGGATTGATGCGGGACGAAAAGCAGTGCCACCCGCGTATAAAAACACAGCAGTGAGTTGACTTAGATGGCACCGCGGGTGATAACGTGTGTGTGTGTGGGAGGGGGGGGGGTCTGGGAGCCTGGTCCAGCTGTAGCGGCGGAGCAGGCTGGGCGAGGGGGGAGGTGCGGCGCGGGGCGGGGCAGGCGGGTTCAGGGGAAATTAATGTCCCCGAAAAAGTCCCCTATTATGTCCGTTAGGAAAATCCTGAAGAAATATGTCCACGGTTTGGAAAAAATGCCCCCGTTTCGGCCGCTTGTCAAATGCCACCCTATTTGTTATCTGATAGCGACAAATAACTGACGCCCCCAATTTTAGGCCCGCCCCTTCCCAAATGGCATGCCCGGCAGCTAACAAGGCTGACCTTTAGTTGTACGGGGAATCGGGCTCGGCATACCCTCCGGCGGGGGCCTGGTCGCCTCCCGCCAACCCCCTGGGAAATCGCCTTGTTTTTCGCCATCTGGCTCCTGGGAAAACCAGGCACCGGTTACCGGGCGGACGGCGTACACCTGGACAGCCTGCATACCTTTGGCCCAAAACTTTCCCCCGCATTTGGCACCGTTTAGCTCCATGCTAAGCATAGGCGTTTGCAAGTGTGTACTTGCCAAGCATGTATTTGTAAGTGTGTACTTGGTAGACAATTAGGTTTGTAGTGTAAGTACCTGAAATTCCTTCCACCTTTCGTTGTAATCCTCGTAGCTATTGGCCAGAATATGAATCGTGCGTCGGCACATCTCATTCTTCTCATTCATGCCCATGGATGACATGGATGTGTCCAGCCCCAACCCCACCAAGTACTTGGTGGAGATCATGATCCTCAGACCTCCACTCGCAAACGATCCTCCACATGTTAGCATGATGCATGTCGACCACATTCGTTCGGTGCCGAAAAAACCTCAGGCCTTTATTAGGGGTGGTCATTAAATTATGGGACATTCTACCTTGGACATTGTGTGCATGGACGAAAAATCGATGGACAAAAACGGACCGGACATTTACCTGTGGACATTTCTTCACTGTACCGGGCAGGCGGGGCCGGGGAAGTTCAATGTCTGGGTCATCCTGCAGCGTGCCTGCAGCGTGCCTGCAGCGTCGTCGGCACGGTCCTGGAGGCTGCGCCTGCTGCGCCGGCCGCGCCTAGGCAGGAGCAGCTCGCCACGGCCCGGCCCCTACCTGCATCTGATGACGCGAACAATAAAACATGACGCCCCCCTTCCTCTCCAGCCCGCCCCGCCCCCTTCCACACTACGCACTCGGCCTGCCCGGCGAGCGGGTGCGAGAGAGACTGAGAGAGACTGAGAGGGGCGGGCGGTCGGGCTGCGGCATGCCGCGGTGGCCGGCGGGGTGCGGGGCTGCAGCCTCGCCTCGCCGCCACGCCGCCGCTGGCCGAGAGCCGAGTCAGTCCGTTCCGTTCTGTCAGGCAGTCTGGCATCCCCCGTCAAGGCGAGGGCAGCAGTAGAGGCAGCAACAGGCAGCACGGGGCGGAGCGCGCGGACGAGCCTGGACAGCCTGGACTAGCCTGGACCTCGAAAGCTTCGCCGCTATTTGGATTACACAGCTTCACGCTACAGCAACATGAGCAACAGCTTCCTGCACTTCACAGGTGAGTGGTGCTGGAGTCCAGGAGAGTTTTCGCTTCTGCTGCTAGGAATCCGGGGTTCACCCTCGCCCCCTTTCCACCACCCCTCCCCGATTCGTCCTCACTCGTCGTCGCGGAGGGCCAGTCGCGCCAGAAGACTGGGGGAGGCGGCCAAAATCCCGGACGCATTTTGAGCTCCAGAGCACTCCAGAGTCGCTGAATGGGACTCGAACCGAACGTGTAACCCTACCAATGGACTGCGCTCCGAACGAGGAAACCAAACCATTGGTGAGGTCACAAGCTCGATTCGAGTGCCGTTTAGCGACTCTGGAGCTCAAAACGCGTTGAGAATTTTGACCGCCTCCACCTGTCTTCTGGCAAATCCACTGTGAGGTGAATTGCGCTGACGCCGGCTGACGCGCTGCAAGCCGACAAGGAAAGAAATCATTCAGCGGAAAATGAGCTGTGTCTGGCCTGTCTAGCCTCGTTCCCATACACTGCAAGGTCTGCCTGGTTGCCGCCATGCCGCCATGCCACCGCACTGCAGTCTCGCGATCATCACGTGCAACGCAGTGCAGCGCCGCGACTTCCTTGACCGGCGTGCCGTTCTGTCTCTCTCGCACCCGCACGGGGCTGCGGCACGCAGGCGGGACGCCCCGTGGGTGCGAGAGAGACAGCGCGACACTGCCGCAGCGCGGGCTGGAGTGCACTGTAGAGGCGGGGGAAATCACGTGTTTACGCTGGAGTCGCTTATTTTTTCCCTTTTCGCTTCGTCTTCCTTTCTTTTTTTCTCTGTCGCCTGCTTCTGGTTTGTGCCGCCGCCCTAAGCAGGGACGAGGAAAGAAGCTGCCCACAGCACAGTGGGCCAGAAGACCGGTGGGGGCGGCAAAAACTCTAGACGCGTTTTGATCTCCAGAGACGCGAACCGAACGTGTGACCCCACCAATGCATTCCTCGTTCGCTCTGCAATCCATTGGTGGGGTCACACGTTCGGATCGAGCCCCACTTAGCGACTCTGGAGCTGAAAACTTGTGTGGAATTTTGGCCACCTCCACCGGTCTTCTGGCCCACTGTGCACAGTGCCGAAGAGCGAGCACTGTAAGCTATGCATCTCGCTTTCGAAATCCCCAGGTGAGGATTTGGAAGGCGGGCTCGGAAACTGTGAAAAAAGCTTCACAAACTTCAAAACTTGAAGCTTTTAAACTTTAAAAGTGGGCCCCATCGTAAATGACGTTCGGGATCGACAAACGGGGGGATTCCGACCGAGCGGTGGGGAGGGGGTCACCTGCTACACGAGATGCAGCTCAAGGTGAAGGAGGCAACTAACCACACGGAGGAGGACGGTCTGTGTGAGTGAGAGAGTGCAAGTAGCGAGTGCGTGCGCGCGCGTGTGAGCGCTGCTAACACGGCCTTCGAACGGCTTAGTTTCCAAGCCGGCAGCTCAGGCCGACGGAAATCTAATTGGGCGTCGAGTCACAACAGCGTGCTCAGGCATTAGTGCCCCACCACACCACGCCCCGCCTTACCCCGCCCCGCCCCACCCCACCTCAGCCCGCCCCGCCCTAGGCCGGCCAGTAACCCAGCTGACGACGCACCGGCACGTCATCCCAGCGGGGCAGCTCGCCTCAGCGCTTCGTTCCCTCAGGGTTCCCTCGTTGGTTCGAGCTTCGGCAGCGTCTCAGTGGCGGTCATTGTCGAACCTCAGACAGGGAGATCGGGGCAGCGTCGTCCCAGCGCGGCCTCGTTCACAGTGTGGGTGCTGTATACAAAGCTGGAGGCTGCGTCCGCTGCGTGTTATCGTGTCAGATTGCGGGTCCAGCCGGGTTCGAGGGGGCGGGGGGAATCGACGGAGGGAGCAGTGACACCCCTTGTGACACCCGCATCACTTCGATTGCGTCCAACACACACACACACACACACACACACACACACACACACACCAGTTTGTAAGGTTTGACCCGGCCCGGCTGCCAAGCTGGTCCAGCGTCTTATCACAGCGTCCCCTCTCCGATAAGTCCCCACGAGGTCGGCTACGCACAGTGGGCCAGAAGACCGGTGGGGCCAAAACTCCAGCCCTACCAAAACCCCACCAATGGATTGCTCTCCGAACGAGGAATCCATTGGTGGGGTCACGTTCGGTTCGAGTCCCATTTAGCGACTCTGGAGCCCAAAACACGTCTAGGGTTTTGGCCGCCCCCACCGGTCTTCTGGCCCACTGTGCCCCGGCCAGCCCCGGCTCGGTCCGGGCCACCCTTATGGGCTTTCCCTCTCCGTCCGGGCCACCTTTCACTGCAATCACCGTATCACTGCCTCACACGCGAGAAGCGGCCTGGCGATACCGGCGTGCTATCGGGCCTGGGCCTGGCTCGGGCCTGGCTCGGGCCTGGCTCGGGCCGCCGCCACAACACGCAGCGCACGCAGCCCTATCGGCCAATCCAGACCAGCCCTTCGCCTTCCCGCGGCCGACCGCGAGGACACGCGTCCTGACTCATGAGGAAAACCCGCTGGGCGTCTCCGAAAAGACACGCAAAAACACTAGGACTATTTAGTGTGTATCACAGCGGTTCCCAACCTTTTTCGGTTCGCGACCCCAAATTTGTAGCCAAAAATTTCCGCGACCCCCAGGAAAAATTTCGCGACCCCACGCGACCCCTCCTTTAGCATGCCTTTGATACAAAGTGCGATAATCTGCCTTAGTTCGGGAGCAGTATTGTCTCAAAGTTGATCAAAACCGTCACAAATGTCTTTGAAAAATCGTGCTTTGGGCCGACTTTCGGCATCCACTGCGTCTGATACGAGGCGGTATTTCGTCCTCCCTCAACGGGCAATTGGTCTTTGGACCTTCCTTTTGCATGCCTTTGTTGCGGAGTGCGATTATCTGCCTTAGTTTGGGAGCAGTACTGCCGCAAAGTTGATCAAAACGGTCACAAATGTCTTTAAAAAATCGTGTTTTGGGCCAACTTTAAGCATCCACTGCGTCTGATCCGAGGCGGTATTTCGTCCTCCCTCAACGGGCAATTGGTCTTTGGACCTTCCTTTTGCATGCCTTTGTTACGGAGTGCGATTATCTGCCTTAGTTTGGGAGCAGTTTTGCCGCAAAGTTGATCAAAACGGTCACAAATATCTGAAAACTCGTGGGTTGATCAACTTTGCGGTAATACTGCTCCCAAACTAAGGCAGATAATCGCACTCCGTAACAAAGGCATGCAAAAGGAAGGTCCAAAGACCAATTGCCCGTTGAGGGAGGACGAAATACCACTTCGGATCAGACGCAGTGGATGCTTAAAGTCGACCCAAAACACGATTTTTCAAAGACATTTGTGACCGTTTTGATCAACTTTTGCGGCATTTAAGCAGCCACTGCGTCTGATCCAAGGCGGTAATTTCATCCTCCCACAACGGGCAATTGGTCTTTGGACCTTCCTTTAGCATGCTTTTGTTACGAAGTGTGATTATCTGCCTTAGTTTGGGAGCAGTATTGCCGCAAAGTTGTTCCCGCCACCGCGACCCCTGGTGACCCCAGGCGACCTCAGGCGACCCCAGGCGACCCCAGCCACCTCGCCGCGACCCCTCGAGTTTTTTTCGCGACCCCATTTGGGGTCGTGACCCCATGGTTGGGAACCGCTGGTGTATCATCAGCTGGTTGATGACATTCTTATAATTGTCGCCGAGCGCTGAGGCAGATCCAGAGGCGACCTAAGGGCGGGGCGAAGTAGCACTTTTTGTCTACTTACAGGGGGAAAACATGACGTTTGGCCTACTTACAGGGGCAAAGTATGACTTTTGGCCTATCTTTGAGGCGGTATCTAGGTGGCATGGCAGGGGCAAGTGGCCCGGTCCCCGTCTCTGTGGATCCGGGCTTGACCAAGCAGCGACCCAAAACTTTGATTGTGCGCTAATTTTTGTCGTTGTTGTTCGGCAGGCGCGGCGGTGGCGCTGCTGGCGCTGCTTGCGGCCGCGGCGGCGGACTGCGGCTTCCACGCGGACTGCCGCCCCGGCGAGACGTACCGCGTCGCCATCCCCTGCGACGGCAAGTGCGCCAGCTACGTGCAGTGCGCCGACGGCGAGGCCGCCGAGAAGAAGTGCGGCAAGTTCTTCTTCACGCAGAAGTACTTCGACCCCGTCAAGCTGGACTGCGTGCGCGACGCGGTGGACTGCGACTGGTGGAAGAAGGTGACGACCAGCACCGCCGCGCCGACCCCCACCACCACGGCCGAGCCGGAGACCACGCCGTCGACCGCCAGCACCGAGACCACGCCGACGACGAGCACCGAGGCCAGCAGCACCACCACGGTGAGCTACGCGCATTCTCCCGTAAATAGCGAAGCGTTTTCTTTGCAAGCTTGTGTACGCTCTGGACTTTTTATAACGTGCAATTTTCTTTGCAACGCATGAAATTTATGGTTTCCAGAGTGCACACGGTGCACTCGTTTGAGTACCCATAATGACACTGGCCTCCTCGCCCGCAGGCTTCTCCCGACACCACGCCGCAGCCACCCTCCACGACGCCCACCCCCAGCTCGTCCAGCCCGCCGCCGCCGCCAGCGCCGCAGCCCACCGACTCGGCCGCCGCCCCCCTGGCCGCCGCCTGGCCCGCCCTCTTCGCGGCCGCGGTCGCCCTCGCCCTGTGAGGAAGACTCTACTTTTGTGGTTGGCTGTACATAAATCCGAGCCAGGACTCTGAGACCAGGGCGTCGACTGCCGCGCCCCGCCGTGGATTCGCCGTGCCATGCCGTGCCGTGCCGCGCAAGCCTGGACCGCGAGTGGCTGACGCTGGCCTCTGGGAAATGCGCGCCTGCGGGCTGATTCGGAACAGCCGCTTTTCGTCGCTATCTCTCTCGCACTCGTACAGGACGCCCCGTGAGTGCGACAGAGACGGAAGCGCTTGTTCGGAATCGGTCTGTCGACACGCGGATTTCGTGACTGTGGATCCCTCGCGGCCCGGGCTGCCCCAACGGTGGTGGAGCAGGGCCTCCTGTCCCACCCCTTCTTCCACCGACTGTCCCTTCCGAAAGAAACATTTATTGTAGCACAACCGAGAGCACAACGACGAAGAGAGACTTCAGACTGGAGTGTGTCTAGCGGGGACACGAACAAACTGTGATGTATGTTGTGAATTGTACCTTCTGATTGTAAATATTTGTATGCAAATTATATACTGAATTTGGACAAAACGGGAGTATCTCATTTCACGCACACCTGGTGCCCTTGACTGGTCCGCTGATAGCAAGATTTGGGGATTAGTGTTGTTGTGAGGCGAGTGGCAGGTCGGACCCGTCAGTCGATATAAAGAAAGGCCCGTAGCTGGGCGCAGAGCCACACGCACAACGCAATGCAGGTCCTCGCGCTCGTCGTCGGTGAGTGTCAAACGACCACCGCCAAACACCCACTTGCACCAAGTTGACGAGAATGTCACGTGACAGGGGCGGCGCTGGTGGCGGCATGGGGCGCCACGGGTCTTCCAGTGCAGGAGGCGCGGGGGCTCCGCGCGGACGTCTGCGACGCCGTGGACTGCTCCAGGGGCCCGAGGAGGCAACTCATCCCCGGAAACCTGGAGGAGTGCGAGAGCGGCCATTACTGCCAGTGTGACAACGGCAGGGCGCAGCGCATCAAGTGCCCCTTCATCTGGTTCGTGAAGCGGTACTTGAACCCGGACACCCAGGACTGCGAGCTCGGCTTCGACTGCAGAGACTGGATGAACAAGCACCCTCCGACAACGGCGCCACCCCCCACGACAGAGCCCACCACAGAGCCTACGACAGGGCCAACAACATTGCCCACGACAGAGCCAACGACAGAGCCCACACCAGAGCCCACGACAGTGCCCACGTCAGAGCCAACAACTGAGCCGACAACTGAGCCGACTTTGCCCACAACAGTGCCCACGACAGTGCCCACGACAATGCCCACGACCGTGCCCACGACAGAGCCCACGCCCCATAGGAACATCCACGTGGATGAGACGTGGACGCAACGTTACTTTTCACGTGGAATCGACGTGGATGGTCGACTTGACAATCGAGTAGAAACGTCCAAGTCAAACTACGTGGATGCAACGTGGATTCAGCAACTCGCCTTATCCACCTACCATCGATTTTACATCGAGGCGCGTACCGGTCATTCTGAGCTTGGTGAAGCATAATTCGAATGAGTCGATAATCGATGTGAAATCTATCTCTCAACGTACTCTGCATTCATGTTAGAAAGTCCTCTCGCGGTTGATTAACGTGAGGACGTCTAAAAATCATACGATCGAGACAATTCCTATGAAGACCACGTCAAGTCCACTTAGGTTGTCCGACGAGCATGGTAGTATGGCTCTAGGACATGGTGAATTGGCATCCTACTTGCAGGTCGAGAGGGTAAGGAAAGACAAAAATATCAGCAGGCCCTCTGTCGGCAGCTTTCAAAACTAATCAAGTTCCACAGTCCTCACATAATCTTCGTTGAATCCACGTGGAAGTCTGAATCCTCTGCGATGAATCCGGCATCGACAGACGACCATGCTTCAATGAATTTGGATACGTGTGATCAACATTGAAATCGTGTAGAAAAGTTAAGGCGCTCAATCCACATACCATTGATATCGATAGGACCGCTCTGGATACTCGTCACAAGGTCACCGTATTATCGACGTAGACACAACGTCCCTAAAATCCGTTGGACTATCCACGTGGAGTCAACGTTGGTTTACTATGGACCACCATAGACGCCCAAATCGATGTTAAATCAACGTGAAAGTCACGTGGATTTAAGGTAGAAAAATGCTATCCACCTAATCCACCTATCTCACGTGGATTCTACGTGGATGGTACGTGGTTGTTCCCATGGGGCGACAGAGCCAACGACAGCGCCCACGACAGAGCCCACGACAGTGCCCACGACAGCGCCCACGACAGTGCCCACGACTGAGCCGACAACTGACCCAACGACAGTGTACACAACAAAGCCCACGACAGAGCCCACGACAGAGCCCACAACTGAGCCCACGACAGTGCCCACGACAGAGCCAACGACTGAGCCCACCACAGAGCCCACCACAGAGCCTACGACAGAGCCAACAACAGAGCCCGCGACAGATCCAACAACATTGCCCACGACAGAGCCAACGACAGAGCCCACATCAGAGCCCACGACAGTGCCCACGACAGAGCCAACGACAGAGCCCACGACAGAGCCCACGACAGAGCCAACGACAGAGCCAACGACAGAGCCAATGACAGAGCCAACGACAGAGCCAACGACAGAGCCAACGACAGAGCCAACGACTGAGCCGCCAACTGAGCCGACTGTGCCCACAACAGTGCCCACGACAGTGCCCACGAGAGTGCCCACGACAGTGCCCACGACAGAGCCGACAACTGACCCAACGACAGTGTACACAACAGAGCCCACGACAGAGCCCACGACAGAGCCCACAACTGAGCCCACGAGAGTGCCCACGACAGTGCCCACGACAGAGCCCACGACAGAGCCAACGACAGCGCCCACATCAGAGCCCACGACAGCGCCCACGACAGAGCCCATGACAGTGCCTACGACTGAGCGAACCACTGAGCCGACAACTGACCCAACGACAGTGCAAACAACAGAGCCCACGACAGTGCCCACGACTCAAAGAACGACTGAGCCGACAAATGAGCCAACGACAGTGCCCACAACAGAGCCAACGACAGAGTCCACGACAGTGCCCCCGACTGTGCCAACGACTGATCCGACAACTGAGGCAACGACAGTGCCCACGACAGAACCGACACGGACAGAGCCAACGATAGGGTCAACGACTGAGGCAACGATAGAACCCACGACAGTGTCTACGACAGAGGCAACGAATGATCCGACTACAGTGCCCACGACTGTGCCTCCGACTGAGCCAACTACTGAGCCAACGGCAGTGCCTACGACTGAGACAACGACTGAGCCAATGACGAAGGCAACAACGGAGCCGACGACTGAGCCAACAACAGTGCCAACGACTGATCCTACTACAGTGCCGACGACAGTGACCACGACAGTGGCCACGACAGAGCCTACTTCAGTTTCCACAACAGAGCCAACGACGGACCCGACAGTATCCACGATAGAGCCAACGACCGATCCAACTGCAGTGCCGACGACAGAGCCAACTACAGTGCCCTCGACAGAGCCACCGACTGAGCCAACGACTGAGCCAATAACGGTGTCCACGACAGAACCAACTACAGAGTTCACAACGGAGCTACCGACAGCACCTACGACCGAGCAAACTGAGCCCACAACTGGGCAAACAACAGTTTTCACTTTGTCCTCGACTGAGGCCACGATAGAGCCAACTACAGAGGGTACCACTGAGCCCGCGACAGTGACAGTCTCCGACACTGCCCCCACGACTGAATCTACGGCCGTCTCTACGTCAAAGTCAACGTCCGAGTCTTCTACGGAGCCTTCTACGGAACTGACAACGACGCATGCAACTGCACCAACCACTGAAACACTGTCCACTGAGGCAACAACCGAGGCCACCGAAGCACACCCTACTAGTCTCACGAGTACACCCACAGCCGTGGAAACGACCTACCCCACTGAACCCTTTACTGAAAGCTCAACTTTAACCAGCACGACGCCCGTGCCGCCTGATTCGACCACAGCTGACTTATCTTCGGAAGCGCCCGCGTCAACAAGTGGCCTACACTCGACGTCCACGTCGCGTCCAGAATCTTCGACGACCCCCTCGAAGCCCACAGCGTCTCCTAGCTGGTGCACTGACGCCGTGGAGGACCTGATGATGCCCGACCCCGCCGACTGCAGCAGATACATCCGCTGCTCACACGGCCGGTCCTGGAACATGCCCTGCGCGCCGGGGACCTGGTTCAGCTTCGCTAGCCAGGGCTGCGTCTTCCCCTGGCAGTCTGACTGCCACCAGAAACAATAATCGCAATTCGCTTTATTCTTATCTTAAGTTGCCTAAAGTCGCCTCTGACATTTTAACAAATGAATCAAACTGTTCGAGATTGCATTATTTATCAGTAGAGCACCTGATTCGCGTCGTTTGCTGATTAAAAGATTAACCGGGCTGAGAGTCACATTCCTCCCACATACTTTCGATAAGACCTCGGAGCCTGATTTTGCATAGCTTAGCAGTGTCTACTGACTCTTCGTCGGGAAAGGACCTCGGAACCAGCCATGAAAGTCCTCCAGGCTGTGACAATCGGTGAGTACCAGCTTCGTGTTTTGGCGTCGCTCATGCACTATTTCACCCCTGTGTGTTGATCGGTCGCTGTTACTGCCTTGTTGTAACGTGACGCCTTGCTTGTCCAGCGATGGCGGTGGCCACCCTGTGTCTGCTCCAGGCACTGCAGACAGAGGCCAGGGATATCCGTCAGGGCGGACACCAAGTGTTCCTGCGACCCCCAGGGCCCCGCCTACCAGCTCCTGCGCGGGGACAACCAGGTCCACAATTGCGAGGTGGGATTCTACTGCGACTGTGCCAAGGAAAAAAGACTGCAGTGCTTCGCGCCGCCCTTTATCAAGTGGAAGTACGACGAAGACAACCAGTGGTGCGCGCTCAATTTCGACTGTGCGGCCTTCTTCAAGAGGGCAACCACCACCACCGAGCCCCCTACAACCACCACCGAGCCTACTACCGCTGAGCCTACAACCACCGAACCAACAACGACCGAGCCACCAACCACTGAACCTTCAACAACTGAACCCACTACCACCACCGAACCAACAACTACCGAGGCACCAACCACTGAGCCTACTACCACCGAGCCGACAACCACTGAACCAACAACCACTGAGCCTCCGACCACTGAGCCAACAACCACCACTCCCAAGCCCACAACCGAGCCGGCCACGACAGCAACTGAGGCCGCTACCACCACGGTCGAGCCGACGACCACAGAGCTCCCCAGTTCAACTCCACGCACTGCTTGCAGCTGCGACCCCAACGGCCCCGACTACCAGCTGATTCGCGGTGCTGACGAGGTGGAGAAGTGTGATGACGGGTACTACTGCGACTGCGAGTACGGCGAGGTGGACCGCTGCTTGGACGTGCTGGGATACGGCTGGCGGTTTGACGAGGAAACCCAAGGGTGCGAGTTCGAGTTCGACTGCGAAGCTTACCTGAGACCCACGACGACGGCTGAGCCGTCAACCACGACAACTGAGGCTACAACCACCGAGTCTCCAACAACTGAGCCCTCTACTACCGAGCCGTCAACCACTGAGCCTTCAACCACAACGACCGAGGCCCCAACCACCACCGAACCTCCAACGACCGAGCCCTCAACCACTGAGCCTTCAACCACGACGACAGAGGCCTCAACGACCACCGAGCCTCCAACCACCGAGCCTTCAACCACCGAGCCTCCAACCACAGAGCCTTCAACAACCGAGCCTTCAACCACTGAGCCCCCCACCCCCGAGCCTACACCCAGTACTCCCGCTCCCGGCCCGCTGCCCGAATGCACCTGCGACTGGTGGTGGGGCCACTTGTACCAGCTGATCCGCGGCGAGGACCAGGCCAGCTCGTGCTCGCACGGGTACTACTGCGACTGCAGTGAGAACAAGCGTCTGCGTTGCGCCAATGTGCTGACCCTGGGCTGGAGATTCGACGAGGACGAACAGAAGTGCAGGCTGTTCCACAGCTGCAGAGCACTTTCCAACTAGTCTCTGCCAGCGCGAAAAAAATTGCTAAATTTCCCGGTGCCTTAAGATAATGTGGAAATAAATGAGCAACATTGCATTGAAAAGTCTCTTTTGATAACTCTCTACCCCTATGGCCTGACCGGCCCCGACCTTCCACCTTTGCAGCGTAGCACAAAGAGCAGTCAATTAGTTGTTGACACGATTCATTTGTAAATACGAGTAACTGTCAAAGCAGAGAAGAAGCAGTCAGAGAAGAAATTTTAGGACTGCCCAAGTGCACGCCACGCTGCGACCTCGGCTGCCAAAGCTTACAGCCATGGTCATGTGACACCTTGGTTTTACCAAGATCTAAAGCTGCAATTTTAATTATATTAGAATTTTGCTCTTGTCATATTAATTTGATTTCAGGATGTTTTCTAGGTAGTTGTTTCAAATTTGTTCTTTGACAGACAAAACTGGGATGAAGTGTATCTATATAACTTCTTATATAACCGAGTTATAAATTTTATACTGTTTTCATTTACCGTGCTATCAAGGACTTCCGGTCCTGAGCATTGGGCGAAGCCAAGGGCACTTCTTGGTCAAAGTTGAAGTGGAGGACCCCTGGTCGCTTTAAATTGTAGTTTTCAATTATTGTCTGTAATCTTAAAATTGATAAGAATATATCTGAATCACACCGGAGACACGTCCTTAAAACGAAAGCCATCGATGGCGCAACCTGAGCAGTCTCCTCCGACTCCCCGACGGAAGCGGACCTCTCAGCATTTCCCTGCAACAATGAGGATCCCCACAGCCATAGGTGAGTCGTGGCCTCCTTGTTCATCATCCCCAGCTAGAACAGACTGCTTGACAATCTGACTGCTCTTCTCCCGGTGCCCTCAGTGCCCCTGGCCGTGCTGTGCGCCCTGGCCGCCACCGTGCAGGCCAAGTCGGCGACCCACTTGAAGGACGCGGCGGACGACTACTGCGCCAGCTGCGTGGACGGCGACGCCCCGCGTTATCAGCCAGTCCGTGGAGCCGACGAAGTGAGAATTTGCGAAGATGGCTACTACTGCGACTGCCAGGCCGGGCGAAAGTTGAAGTGCGCCACCGTGTTTTGGGTGCACGGCAATTTTGATCCTGACCGTCCAGACAGCGCGTGCAGTATCACTCACAGCTGCCTGAAATGGTTTGAAGACCACCCGCTGCCAACTCCAGCCAGCCCAACTACATCTCCGGCCAGCTCGTCCCCCTCTCCAGCCAGTTCGTCGGTTTCTCCATCAAGTTCATCTCCTTCCCCAGCCAGCTCATCCATTTCTCCACCTAGTACATCTCCTTCCCCAGCCAGTTCGTCCCTTTCTCCATCAAGCACATCCTCTCCAGTCAGTTCGTCCCTTTCTCCATCTAGTAATTCTCCTGCTACAGCCAGTTCCTCCGCACATCCATCGAGCACTTTCTCTCCAGCCAGTTCGTCCCTTTCTCCATCTAGTAAATCCCCTTCTCCGATCAGTTCGTCTCTTTCTCCATCTAGTTCCTCTCCTTCTCCAGCCAGTTCCTCCGTTTCTCCACTTAGTACATCTCCTTCCCCAATCAGCTCGTCTCTTTCTCCATCTAGTACATCTTCTCCAGTCACTTCGTCTCTTTCTCCATCTAGTACTTCTCCAGCCAGTTCGTCTCTGTCTCCATCTAGTACATCCCATTCTCCAGCCAGCTCATCCCTGTATCCATCCAGCACAACCTCTACGACGACTACCTCATCCCCGTCTACGCCCGTCCCGTCTTCAACCTGCCTTCCAACGAAGTGCCCTTGGAAGCTGTCCCTGATGCTGCCGGACCCTGCTGACTGCCAGAGATACATCCGCTGCCATCAGGGCCAATCCTGGAACATGGCGTGCGCCCCTGGAACATGGTTCAGCTTCTCGCGCCAGGCCTGCGTCTACCTTTCGCAGTCGGATTGTGTCCAAAACGAATAAATGTTAATTTACTTAAATCCAACTGGGAATTATTTCTTTTCGGGTTCCCTCCATCACACATCCCCAGTAAGACGGAGCAAAGTAAAAATTGCATCAAAGTCAAGCCAAGAATCTTCTGGAAGACCGCTTTGCACGCGAAGTCAAGGCATTATGTAATGAAGCAGCGGACGGGGACCACTTAAGAGACACTTATTTTCCTGTCCTAATCTTATTTTCGATAAGAATTGAACCGGAGATTGCACCTGACTGCATCGTACCGCTCCCCGTGGCGGCCAGCCAAGCAGTCATCTCAGGTTCGTTGAGGAGCTGCAGACGTACTACATTGCCACCATGAGGATTATCACTCGCATGGGTGAGTCGGCCATCTCAACCGCGTGCCTTTTCAGACAGCCTCCTTGGAGTGGCGAGTTCATAAGCGGCCGTTTGGGAAAATGGGGGGGCTGTCACCTTCCCCCTCCCCCCTCTCTCCTTCCTGTTTTTCCCCTGGATCCACGCTTGACTCATTGCAAAATGTTTTGCTCTCCACGCAGTGTCCGTGGCCATGCTGTGCGCTTTGGCAGCCGCCGTGCAGGCCAAGTCACCTGGGTCAAAGACCGTCCTGCCCACCCTCAAGGACGACGCTGACGTCTACTGCGGCAGCTGCAAGGACGGCCAAAGCCCAGACAACCGGCCCATCCGCGGCTCCAACGAAGTGAAACTCTGCGAAGACGGCTACTACTGCAACTGCATCGAAGGCACAAAGGTCCAGTGTCCCGGCGTATTCGGGATCCACGGGAAGTTCAACCCAGACAACCCCGACGCGTTGACGTGCAGCATGACCCACAACTGCCAGAAATGGTTTGACGAGCACCCGGACCCGGTGGTCACCACGGCATCACCCGGCACACCTGCCACCCCACCGACACCTACTACCCCACCGACACCTCCCACCGTACAGACACCTACTACCCCAGCCCCACCATGTACTCCGCCTACGCCCGCCACCCCTGCCACACCCGCCACTCCCAGAACCCCAGCAACCACACCTTCTCCATCCAGCACGTCTCCGTCTCCACCCAGCCCGCCGTCAGCCTGCGTGCCAACGCAGTGCCCCAGTAAGGTGGCGGAGCTGATGCTGCCCGACCCTGCCGACTGCAACAGGTACATCCGCTGCTACTACGGCCGGGCCTGGAACATGCCCTGCGCTCCCGGAACGTGGTTTAGCTTCTTGCGCCAAGGATGCGTCTACCGCTCGCAGTCCGAGTGTGTTCAAAACTAGGGAATGTTTATTTCAATAAACTCAAAACGCATCAAGGATTGTGCTTTGTACTCGCCCTGTCAACTGCCTGTCTTAGATTTTGAATAAATTGAACCTTCTAAGCTGTTGCATACTAAAACATTACTGATTCTGCCGTCGACCTCACTTGCAGTACTGTGACCTTGATGCACTATCGTAAAACCGAATAATAAGGGAGCACATCAAGCATACTTATTGACAAGCACTCTGGCGCCTGATTGTGAAACGTTGTCCTTGAACGCACGTCCATAGATAGTCAGAAAAGTTGAAAACATGAGCAGATTTTTCAGTTTCACGTTTCAAACCAAGGTAGCAGAATTTACCCATTTAAACCTGCATTTTTAAAACCGAGAAAACTAAGAAGTGGTCTTACAACACGCTTAGTGAACCCTTTTCTTTAAACAACGTGCCTGCGTTTTGTTCCAGAGGGCTCTTTAAAATATCCTGCCCAATCAAATTTGAGTCCCACTAGGAGTTAATGGCCCATGCAATTCGATTAAACCAATTCCTGAGCACTGATTAAATAAAATGATAAGATCCACTCCGAAACATTTGAAACAACAGCTGCCAGTGTCTGCTCGCGTCTTGTCGGGGAAGGACCTCACTTTGGCAGCCATGAACGCTGCCTTCCAGACCGCCGGTGAGTCAGCAAACTGCCAGTACTCTCTAGAAACCTATCCGAGCCCGTGGTTTACAGTCTAATTTTAAAGCCTTCACACTAACTCTGCGCTGCGTGCGCACTACATAACGGTCATGGCAGGGACCTTTATAAATTCAGTTTCTGTCTTTTGGGCTAAAGGCCCCTACTCTACCCAACCTAAATGTTCGTGATGCCACAGTGTTGGCGGTGGGGCTGTTCCTGCTGCTGGTCGCTGAAGTCACCGAGGCCAGGGGGGACGTCGGGGCGGACGTGGCCTGCGCGTCGTGCGACCCAAACGGCCCGCACTACCAGCTCATCCGCGGCGACCGCCAGGTCAAAAACTGCGAGGTGGGCTTCTACTGCAACTGCCACAACGGCAAAAAGATGCAGTGCTTCGCGCCGCCCTTCATCAAGTGGAAGTACGACGAGGTCCACCAGGTGTGTGACGCCAACTTCAACTGCAAGAAGTTCTTCGACAACCTGACGACTACCCCCGTGCCCACGACTGTGCCGCCTTCTGAGCCTACCACTGAACTCACATCAGCACCCACCCCTGCACCTACCCCTGCACCCACCTCTGATCTAACCACTGGCAACACTGAAACGACTGCTGTCCCTTCGTCAGAGCCCACGCCGAACTCCCCTGAACCCACCCCGAACACACCCTCTGATCCGACGACAGTGCCAACTCCTGAAACAACCCCTGAACCCACCCCTAAACCCACCGCTCAGCCCACCCCTGAACCTACCTCAGAGCCCACCCCACAGCCTACTCAACCCACCCCTCCCGAACCCACCCCCGAGCCCACGCCACAGCCCACGCCACAGCCCACCCCACAGCCCACCACAGGGCGGCCTCCACAGTGCACCTGCAACCCCGACGGCCCGCACTACCAGCTGCTCCGCGGGGACAACCAGGTCCACAACTGCGAGGTTGGCTTCTACTGCGACTGCCGCAAGGGCAAGAAGCTCCAGTGCTTTGCTCCACCCTTCATCAAGTGGAAGTACAACGAGGTGCACCAGGTTTGCGACGCCAACTTCGACTGCCAGAAGTTCTTCGACAACCTGACAACCACCCCCGTGCCGACCACCGAGGTCGCCCCTTCCGGGCCCACCCCCGAGCCCAGCCCGCAGCCCAGCCCGCAGCCCACCCCACAGCCCACCACAGCGCGGCCCCCACAGTGCGCCTGCAACCCCGACGGCCCACACTACCAGCTCATCCGCAGCGACCGTGAGGTGCGCGACTGCGAGGTGGGCTTCTACTGCGACTGCCGCAAGGGCAAGAAGCTGCAGTGCTTCGCTCCGCCCTTCATCAAGTGGAAGTACGACGAGGTGCACCAGGTGTGTGACGCCAACTTCGACTGCCAGAAGTTCTTCGACAACGAGCACAGCACCCCGGCGCCGGACGGCCCGACGGCGTCCCCGGAGCCCACCACCAGCGCGCCGCCGCGAGGCTGCAGCTGCGGCTCCAGCGAGCCGGCCTTCCAGCTGCTGCGCGGCGACGGCCAGGTCGGCCTGTGCGAGAGCGGCGCCTACTGCCACTGCAGCGCGCAGAAGGTGCTCAAGTGCATGCAGCTGTTCGGCGTGGCCTGGCGCCTCAACGAGCAGGCGCAGCAGTGTCAGACGGCCTTCGACTGCACCGACTTCTTCGCCCACGAGACGACCTCCAGCGCCGCACCGGCCACCTCCAGCGACGCGACCACGGAGCCGGCCTCGACCACCTCGGGCAGCACCGCGGCGCCGGCGTCGGAGTGCGGCTGCGCCGCGGACGGCAGCCCGTACCAACTGGTGCGCGGCGAGGGCCAGGCCAGCTCGTGCACGCACGGGTACTACTGCGACTGCAGCCGCGGCAAGCGGCAGCGCTGCCTCAACGTGCTAACTCTGGGGTGGAGGTTCGACGAGGACGCCCAGAAGTGCAGGCTGTTCCACGGCTGCGGCGCTGTCTCCGACTAGCCCGCCTTCACCGGCAGGCCGCGTCCTGGGCCACGTGAGAGGGCCGTGACTGCGTACCAATAAAATACTGAGATGGAAGTTTGCCCTGTGATTTTGAAACCGATTGACGACACTCGAAACAAACTCACACACCCACAAACTCACACAAAGGCGTATTGCCGATAAAAAGATAAGTGGGGTTGATTGGCCACGGAGTCAGGGACTCCAACCTGCCAAGCAAGAGCAAGTGGTGGCACCTGTCGGACTGTGCGTCAGTACAAAGGTGAGCGGGAAAAATGGATGGGGTGATTCAGTGACGCGGGGTGACGCGCAGTGACGCAACGTGACGACGCTTTGCATAGAGTGACGTCAATGGCGGGGATTAAGTTCTCGGTGGTGAAAACTCTTTCGAGGAAAATGAAAATCAACGACAAAAATGCGTGGTCGATATTTCTGGCGTCATCCCGGGCAGGATGTTTGGAAAGGGTGGTGAGTCGATGATGACTCGGTGGCCAACGAATCCCAGAGTCGAGGAGTGACCCGCCAACGGCGCTGCTACCTACCCATTATACCATTACCACTAAGGGCTAGACCAGACATGATCGTATGCCCCTTTGGCGTTGCCAGCTCTTTGTCATCATCATCCCACATGCACACTTTTACCTCTCGCCAATCACGGCTTTGCTCTCTGGCTACAGCCAATTAGCCCCCGTCGCGAATTGGCCGGGCTAATCCTTGAGGAAAATGCGCGTTTATCGCCTCGCAACAGTGGCGCCGTCCGCGCGTCCAAGTGACCATCAACGGCGTCAGGCCGTCAGCGCGATAAGCTATCGTGGCGGAGGTGCGGCGCGCTCTCATAGACCAGCTCGGCGCCCGGATCGGCCAGTGTGCCCTGAACCCCCCACGGCAGAGGACCTCCGAGTACTTTCGTGTACCCGAAAACCGCCACCCGCCACCATGAGGATCACTGGAGCAGCTGGTGAGTGGGCCTCCGACTTTCTTATCACGGGAAGCAAGCGCGGCGAATGGAGCATTCTTCGTCATTTTAATTTACATACTTTGTAAAAATACGATCGTATTTTTGAGCATTGTTCTTTTAGTATGTTCTTTCATTCTGTTTGACCTAAAAGTTTATTTTAGTTTTTTTTTTAAAATATCAAGGCTGGTCTATTGTTTTTACCTCAGTCAAGTTCGATCAAGTGTGCGCGGCTGATCCTCGGGGCTGAGAGGCGGTTGCCATGACAACCTCAGTGCAGCCGTGCAGCCACGTGGCTAGGCCTCGCGGCTTCGCTCGGCATCTCGACTTCCCACCTGACGGCATTCCCTCCCTGTCCACAGCGTCGCTGGCCGTGCTGTGCGCCCTGGCCGCCACCGTGCAGGCCAAGTCCGCGGGCCAGAGAACCGCCCCGTTCGCCCTCAAGGACGACGCTGACGTCTACTGCGCCAGCTGCAAGGACGGCCAAAGCCCAGACAACCGGCCCATCCGCGGCTCCAACGAAGTGAAACTCTGCGAAGACGGCTACTACTGCAACTGCAAAGAAGGCACGAAGGTCCAGTGTGCCGGCGCATTCGGGATCCACGGGAAGTTTAACCCAGACAACCCCGACGCGTTGACGTGCAGCATGACCCACAACTGCCAGAAATGGTTTGACGAGCACCCGGACCCGGTCACCACGGCATCACCCGGCACACCTGCCACCCCGGCCACCCCGGCCACCCCAGCTACCCCAGCCACCCCAGCCACCCCAGCCACCCCAGCCACCCCAGCCACCCCAGCTACCCCAGCTACCCCGGCCACCCCAGCCACCCCGGCCACCCCAGCCACCCCAGCTACCCCGGCCACCCCAGCCACCCCGGCCACCCCAGCCACCCCGGCCACCCCAGCCACCCCTGCTACCCCTGCTACCGCGGCCTCCACATCCGGCACACCCGCCACGGCAAAACCCACAACACCCGTCACCACCAAAGCCCCAGCACCCAACACAACCAAAGCCCCAGCACCCAACACCACCAAAGCCCCAGCACCCAACACCACCAAAGCCCCAGCACCCAACACCACCCCCCGAAACCCACAAACAGCACCAACCGTGAAGCCCACGCCCAAGGCCAACGGGGCATCGTGGGGTCAGAGGAGCACCGTCGGACTGCTGCTGCTGGGAGTGGTCGTGTCTGTGCTTTAAACTGTGAGACTGAGCCTAGCTTGTTATTTCGCATTGACTGGAAGAAATTGTGAAAACTGGGGGGTGGCGGCGTCGGCGTTTCGGTGAAGTGACCTAGTTGAGCCGAGGGCCGTCGCGTGGCTTCTCGACCGCCATAAAGTGATATTTGTACTGTTAACTTAGGATAAGTCTTAAAATTAAATATCTTTGAAAACCCAATGTATTGTTTGCTGTCTCCTTGATCCTCGGATTTTTATGGGGTGAGTGGTCGGGCTTTGCAGTTGGTACGGCAAACTAGGCTAGCCGAAGGACTGACCCATCCTGCCGCGGGGCGAGTGCATCTGGGCCTGGCCACGGCTCTGGACGACGGCAGCGGCGACGGCCAGCATCCCGAACGAGATGGCCACCACCGTGGCGACGAACAGGGCGTAGAACACCAGCACGGCGCCTTTGGGGGGTTGGCTTAGGTTAGGTTTCTGCTCTCCTGTGGTGGGAGTCTTGGGCTCAACGCACCCACCCCAAGTTTTCCAGGACGTGTTGCAGACCGCGTGCAAGTAGCCCGGGTGGCCCTCCGGTCTACTGGCAGCGTCCATTGCCTGCTTTCTTGGGTCTCCGTGGCCTGGCCTTCCCGGAGCCGGAGCCTTCTGTTGCCTGGCAGCCTTGGGCAACAATGGAAAATTACCCCCTTCCATAATGTAGGGGGCACAAAAAATAAGGTGCAGTGCTTATCTGCTTATCGTGTGTAGAAAAAAGTAGGCGGCGTTTCAAAATTTATAACACATTTTTTTATTTTTTGTATAACAGCAACAATGGCATCTCCAAGAGAAGTCAAGATATAAAGAAATATCAAAACAACAAAGGGAAGTGCAAGTAGGAAAATTATGAAAATAGAAAGCTAGCATTTTGGTATCTCATCATTTGAAAGACAACAAAGAGAAGTGCAAGTAGAAATATTATGAAAATAGAAAGCTAGCATTTTAGTATCTGATCATTTGAAAAAAAAAAGATCTCTGTCAGGGCAGAAAACAACCTAAGTAAGTTATATATCAATAACCAAGGCATCACCCAACCAAGTCTCCTGCAAAATAACTAGATAAAGGCACTCAAGAGGCTCAACAAACAAGGCGCAGTAGTTGGAATGATAAGATTCCATCTCTCTCCCTCTCTCTCTACATCAACATAAGAGATATTAATGCCTGCCCTAACTACATAAAAACCCATAGGTTTGTTACATATAAAAGCTGTCATGCACAAAAACATGGATATTAAAGCAAACCAAATCTAGGCAATCTTTGGTATTTGTCAAATTAACATAAAAATTCGTAAACAGTCAAGGAGAGAATACGCAATAGACATATCCTCCAATAAATACACTTTGATTCCAAAAGTAATAGAAAGAGATTCTTTTTCAAAGTATCAGTCAAAGTATATAAACTTGTAAAATCCTTGCATCACAAAAATCTTTGATATACAAGCAGACAAAAGTCTAAAACAAGAAAACTCATAACTGCTCTCATACACATAATTAAAATATTGATAAATATGTTATAAACACAACCTTGTTCTACACAGCAGAAAACACGACTATGTCAGTGAGAGCCAGTACAGAAATTTGCTTTAAAAGAGGAAGAGCTAGTGCAGAAATTGGACTCTAGATAAAACCATTTTTAAAATGATAACTCTTATTGCTGATAATTTCACATTCTTCTGTGAAATAAGCAAACATTCACACTAAAAGCCTGCTTTTCTGGCAGGTATGGGCACAATCACTATGATCAAAACATTTGTATTATCTGCAAGGGCTACTAGATAAAATGAGCAATAAATGTCAATTATACCCTGTCCACATGATATTGAACAAGAAAATTAATTAACCGTCGGCAAACACTATTTGGTCTCACACTGAGCTGCAGTTTTCACCACTGCCAATCATAGCCTTTTGTTGTAAAAGCAAAAGACAGCGTTCTTCAAGGCTTTGAATGGAAGCCAGCAGGTGTGCATTCTCCACATACAACTCTTTTACCAGAACATCGGATTTTGTCAACCGACTCATCTGCAAGACAAAATGAAGAGGAGTTAAGAGGAGGGCTCCAGGATGAATCAAACCTGTCATATGGAACGTGTCTCCTATTTAAAACATACCTGATCTCTGCAAATGTCCCCCTGCTGCTCTAATTTATCCTGAGTGCATTGCAATAAAAATTGAATATCTGCCATTTCTTGCTTGTGGCGATCCCAAGTATCTACAAGACAGACAATAATTTTTGTAAATTTTCTCCTTAATTAAGAGAACAGACTATGTATTTATCCTCAAAAAGTATGCATGTGGGTACTAACGCTGCAGTAGTGCCTGAGTTTGCTGCTGCTGTCCTCGAAGAGCTCGTTGTAGTCTTACACAAGTTTGCTCCTGCTCACGCAAACGTAGCCCCACAGCTTGCAGTTCATCCTCAGGATTCTAAAAATAAATTTTATATGGAAAAAAATAGAAAAATACTATAAACTTGATGTAAGAAGTTAGATGTGTAGGAATCAAAAGGATGCCTACAAAAATTTATAGAACATGTTAAGCACTCACCAAACAGTTTAAAGCAATATAGGGTGGATGGTGCCTCATTCTGCGGTGGCGTCCATGGGGCTGATGGTTTCGATTGCGTCTTGCATCCTCCTCACTGCAACCAGACGAGTCACTGGATGACAGTGAGGATGCTGTTGATGACAGCACATTGTCTGTTGTGTTACCATTCAGAACAGACATCACAGGAGCATCCTGAAGCATTTCAAGTAAAAGGTGAGCATGGAGAAACAAGAATCTGCAATTTAGGAGAACACTATTTTCTACTAATACCTTTTCAACAACACGAGGTTTGACAATGAATGTTCGGTCACTACCCCAACTTCTAGTCTCTAGATCAGAAACTTGAACTGCTATTTCTGAACTACAAACTGCAAAATGGGGTACAAAAGGAAAGATATCAATAAGAAGAAATAAATGACAAATGAAATAATAATAAATACATAAATCTCACCAGTTTGAGGCAAGTGGCAGAGCTGTAACTGATGCAGCTGGTCCCTCAGTTTCTGTAACTCAATTTCCTTCTCCACCAACTTAGTCTCCCCTTGGCAGCGGACTTCCTCAAGTTCTTCTTCAAGCAGAGTTACCTATCAAAGAGAGAATCCTCAAATTACAAAAGATCTGTAGCATGTTTCTAAGATGATAAATTGAGAGTCAAAGTATTTGCCCACCTGCTTTTCTAAACCATCTTGTTCCTCAATAGTCTCCAGCCGCCCATCCATAGATTTGTTTGTCCTGCGCATGTGGTCATCCGCAAAGAGGTCCTCATATTCTCTGATTTTAGACATTAATTCTGAGAACTTCTCATCAGTAATCTGTTGCTCTTGCTCTGCGAGTTGCCTTTCCTCGTCTAATTTGCCTGCCCAATAGTCTTCACAACGTTCGTACTCATCCCGCATCATTGACAGACTCTTTTCAAGATCACTGCAACGGCTTCTTAATGTTGTGATTTCCAGTTCTTTTACTTGCAAAAGTGCAGCATTTTTACTGCACTCCTCCATGAGGCCAGTGCAATAGCTCACATCCTCATTATTGGTGCCAACACATTGGTCTACTTTGGTGGATTTGTGGCTTTCATCAAAGGACGAGTGCACTTCAGTTACAGTACATGAAGAGCTAAGATCTACTTCAGAGAGACCAGCTGCAGAAGGATGTGTTTCACAGCCAGCAGCTGGTAACTGATTACTAAGATCAAAGACCCTCTTCTTCAATACACAATTTTCTTCAGAGCAAGCTCGTTTTTCAGAAAGTATCTTCACAATTTCAACCTTAACATTATCCAGCTGTGTTTCCAAAACTCTACAGTGTTGCTGGAGCTGTTCAACTGCTGGGTTATCGACAGATGGAGCTTCTACACCAGGTAATGAGGCTGTGGCTTGGAACTGAGATAAACCTTCATCACAGGTAGGAGTATGCACTTTCAAACTAGTCGTTGGAGTTTCCTGCATAAATTAGATTGTTGCATGTGAGGTTTAAAGAAAAATTACACAGCCTAAATTGATTCAATAGCCAGTGAAACATTACCTCATGTCTTAAATACAACAGAGAATCAGCCTCTATCTCCTTTAAAGTTTGTAAGTCAGAATGCTTTGTGCCTAGGCTACCCTGTAACAAGAACGAAACAAAAGGGGAATGAATGAACTAGCACTTAAAAGACAGGGAACAAAAAATTTCTTACTATCCCCTAGTATTGATGACTGGTAAAACGGAAATACACACAAACAAAAGCAAAAGAAGCAGAAATACTAGAATGAATAACAAACGAAAACAAATAAATAAGTTTTTAGAGCATTTGCAACAATGGCGAACGAGCATAAACCTTATTTCATGATTGAGCAATTTATGAACAAACCTGAACATGTTGGAAGTAAGCCCTCTTCAAAAACTTTAAAAACTTACTGGATTTAAATTTCTTATTCATAATTTGGATAAATAAGAACTTTTTTCTACAGTAAACTCAAGTTTCTCGGATAAGCAAGTTAAAAAATTATCACTTTGCGGCAGCACAGGAACATCTCATAATCACAATATTTTTTTTTGTATTTAATTTGTATTACGTCACCATCACAAGCTACTTCTAAATATTTTGCCTCCCTCAACTCTGTGCTAGTTAAGCCTGTGCAGCTGAGGACCATCCTCTGCACTCTTAGGTTTGTTGGCACACCTGCCAATTCTAAAAATAGAACTTGACTTTGGACTGCAAGTTAACCAACTGCTTTTTCCCCAAACAAACTGGATATTGCAAACAAAATACACCATCAATAGTTGTGCATCAATATACACATACAATTAAAAACATCAGTGGAGAAAAGTGGAAAAAATTTGAGATTGCTTACCTAGTTTATCATTACCACCAGGATTGGCAATAGAATACTCAGGGATACATGCATGTCTATGTATAGGTGTGTGGTTTGGAAAATGAAAATATATTCATGGGTGATTAATGTAGATGTAATGAAAGAGATGGAATATCAGTAGTGAAGTGAGATTTACACCACACCAGCCAAAAAAGGGAAAAAAGCAATGTACCATTTTCATATTCTACTCCAATCAAAACAGAAGGTGAATTCACAGTAATTTAAAAAGGAAGTATAAATAACAATGAGCATACAATTCCAACTCCTTCAATTTTAGAAAATAACTGCTACTGTAATGCAACTGAATAATATTTATTAAGGTGTGTGTCTACTAGCTGTACACAAAAATACACAGGCAAACTATTTCAAGGTAAAGAGCCATGCATGCAAAAATGCATAAAAGTTTGAAAAGAAAAAACGCTACAATAACAAGTTTTATGGTAGAAACTATAAACGTCATGGAAACTTAATAAAATTAATACTAGATCACAGAGTAAAAATTACCATACACCTACAACATAAATGCATTCATTAACACTACTGTCTACCTTTACACAACATTGTATGGCATTTACAGGTAGCAAGAGTAGAAACATGCTAAAACAGTAGAAACAATACATCCAAAGTGAGAAACTGACAGTAAGATACAGTATATTTCTGTTCTTAATTAATGTTCTTAAACATATTACATTTAAAAAGAAATACTGAATACAGGCAAGATGTATAATCATCAGTAAAAAAAAAGATCATTAAGGCAAAATATGACAGGAATTAATATTACTAATGTCACATCAAAAGAATATCAGTCAGTGAAAATGCATGCAGTAATACATCACAAATCAGTAAATCACAGATATAAGTGGGCAGAGAGGAACTTTTTAATGAGGAATAGTAAAATAATTATTTGTTTTAGTGATACTTTGTGACTGTCTTTTGGTCTCAAAACAACCTTTGAAAATAATTTTAAGTCTTATTATAAAGCCATACAGTACAGGTATACAGTGAAGGCACTTAAAATTCAGGTAACTTTCAAATAACTATGGTGCTTTAGAGTCATCAACATCAATGTGCAATCTTATTAGGTATGTTAGATTTTATTAACGTAAGTCATAATGTCTCAACTGCTAGATAATGATGAAGGGAACCTTCTACAAAAGTAACAAACACATGCAAAAAAAAAAAAAAAGGCTTTCCTTTAAGGTAAACCTCACTACTAGTATATTTCTAATTCGCAATGAACTATGGAAGCTCTACAGGATAAATCTTCATGCAAATCTAAAACAACACACTCTGCCCGATCTTTAAGTAGAACTTACCACAGAACTGCTGGTCTGAAGGTGGAGGGCTCTCTCCAGTTCCTTGATGCGCGCTTGCAGGCGTACTATGTGGACCTCATCAGCCCCCTTGGCCAAATGAATTAGGTCATCCTGACTGCCTGCCAGGCTGGAACTTTCACTTTTCAGATTGAGCCACTGATCTGTCTCCAGATGAATATTTCCTGGAAGCTGTTTGAAAGTGATGAGTAACAATGAGAAGTCCACAGAAATATTGGCACAAAGACTCCAAAACCACAGGTGCAGACACTTACATTATCAATGGCACTGCCAAAGTGATTTCCAGGGCCATCCAAGTCTAGGTCAGCTTCAATGCCAGGTTCACTTGGTGCAAGAGGATGAATTTGAAGACCTGAAATTTCAATTTACATTGTTCAGATTAGTGTCAAAGACCTTTACCATTGTAAATTGAACAGGTTGTCAGCGTTTTACCTTCAATATGGACATTGTCGAGGGAAATCTCTACTTTCTGAGAAAACCTCCGAACTTTTCCTACTCTTGGGCTCTCCTCATCCCCGCTGTCATCAGCCGGAGCTACAGCAAGTGGAGAGTTTCCTCTTCGCTTGGTCCCACCAGAGAGATTACCATCAACAGGTGTTGGTGCTTGTCTCCTTACTCTGACATTAGAGAGGCGAGTTGTCAGGCTTTCAAGCTCCACAGTAAGCTCATCATTTCTGTCCCTCAAACTTGAGTTTTCTGATCTCAGTTTACTTATTTGTTCACACAAGTGTTCTACACGATCTTCATCTTGGTTTGCTTGCAGTTCATTCAGCCGCTGTTGTAAGTGTTCAATCTCTTGCAGCTCTTTACCCATTTGTAATTTGGCTTCTTCACATTCAGCGACTCGCTCAGCAAGACTTCGTGATTCCTGATCTAATGCTTCATTTTCTTGCCGCAATGACGCTGCTTCAGAAGACAGTCTCGATTCTGACTGTTGCAAAACTGTGACTTTGTGCTCAAGACGGTTGATTTGTTGTGCTAGCTGCTCTCGCTCGAGACTGAATCTTGCAGTGAGATCACGAATAACTTCTGAATGCTTCTGTTCCAACAACTTGAATTGATTCTGACTAACTTTTTCTAGCTTTGAATGGTGGTCATCAATTTCCTGTGCCAACAAGCTTGCCCGGAAATTTGCTTCTGCTAAATCATTCCTTAGTTTATCTCTTTCACAAGACATTTGCTCCAATGAGGAACGAATCCACCTCACTTCTGCTTGCCTCAAAGTTAGAGCAGCCAGTAATAAGTTATTGGCAAATAGACCAGATCCTTGGTTCAAAGGCAGTGCTGAGTCATCAGACACTGCATTGGACTTTCCTTGCCTCGCAACTTCCTCCTCAATGGCACAAGCAACAGAGGCCACATTCAGAGATCTTAGAGAGTCATCCAGATTCAAATCTCGAAGTAAAAGAGATGGGTTTGATACACCAACACTCTCCCACATTTCAGTTATTGCATCAGCACTGGCCATTCTGATTAAAAGAGACAACAAAGCATAAGACAGAGAAGGAACAAAAATTAAGCAATGAGTTTGAAACCCTTACCCTGCACCATTGAGTTCGGTAAGACTCAAGCTGGCACCACCACTTAGCGAACTTGACCCAAGAACCCAAGTTCCTTGAGGCGAAGATTGAGTCATTGTTGTGCAAGGCATACCAGATCGAAATAAGAGAAGAAAGTCATCCAGGCTGACTTTACCATCTCTATCAGAGTCAAGTTGTTCAAAAAGTTGCTGGAGTGCCTAAAACATAGCACAGAAATAATAATATTTTTCATTTCAAGATTAGATTGATAACGGAAACAGTTTTCAGATTTTCTCACCTCACTAGAAAATTTCTCAATACCAATGCACTGACAAACTTGCCCAAGTTCTAATTGACTCACAAAGCCATTCTTGCCGTATTGTTGCCAAGCTACCTTCAAACAGTCTTCCGCTTGGCTGAGACTACCTTGTAAGTTGGTTGAACTGAAGCCATGCAGTGATGCACTCTGGGAGTCTGAAAATAACAATAGTCTTGAGACACAACATCATCAAGAGTGGAAAAGTTGAAACAAAAGAAGAATACAATAAGGAATTTTGGTTTGTGTCAGGCACAGAAAATAAGAAAAAACCTTTAGGATAGTTGGCAAGGTTTTCAGCAGTGCGCCTCTTCTTTACATTACTGACTATATCTTGATCTTCACCTTCATCTTCTGTGCTTGTTGTAGCGGTTGAGTTATTCTGATATTGAAGAAAGGGACAGGCATAAAAACATGGTCGATAAAATGATAAGATAAATAAAATTAGCATGCTTCCAACCTTTTCTGCATTAGCAGCTCTAAGAGGATCCGATTCCAATGGATCAAACTCAAGTTCTGAACTTTCAGGGCGAGACCGTCTACCATATTTCTTCTGACCAAGCACCAGTTTTGGAGAAACTTCCCGTTCTGCAACAAAGAAGTTTTTTAAAAGCTGAGAAACATAGCACAAACATATGCAAGATTCTAAATGATAATACTACCTGGGGATTCCTCTCTTTCAGTCGGTGTCTCTTTATCATTTACTTTTTCTGATGTTCCATGCACAGCAGGTGAACTTCTTTCCCCACCCAGAAGTGTAAGTAGACCACTCCAGAATTGGGTAAAACTGATACGAGACAGGTCATCGGGTAGGAGAGCACTTATGAGGTCCGCAGATTGAGACTGATCTAAGGGCAACTGCTCACACAGCTGCTGAAGACCTCTGTGGTTGAGACTTCCCAAATTGTCACTATCGAAGCTTTCAAACAATGCTCGGAGCTGGTGCTCATATGGGTCAGCTTCCGACATATCCATATCATTGCTCTATTTTCACCGGTTTCTGGTCCGGTGGCCTGTAACAAACCGCGATTTTAATACAGTATTTGTGCCCAGGCACACAGTTGGATCCATGGTTAGCACAGCTGCTACAAAAAGTACAAACATAGACGTGACCAGAAATGCCCCGAAAACTACTGCATGTATAACGCAAAGGGTTCGTCAAATGTAGTGTTGAGGAGGCCTCGGGCAAATATAGACGATAGTTAAATTGAACCGTGAGGCTTTCCATGCGTGAAAACACGAAACGGTAAATGGTGCCTAAGCCTTGGACAAGTTGACATTACCTGGAGAGGGTCTTCATTCAGATCTCAGCAAGCATTGCCGCGGTTAGACGCAATATAGTGTCATGCAAAAATCTCATGGGATAAAGAAAATCATGTTTGACGAAGACTGTCACTTTCAAGAGCAAGGCAGACGAGGAATTCTGCAAATAAATACAAAAAGAATAACATAAACACAAACACAGTGACAGCACGACACGCATGTTCTGTTGACACTCGTGTCCCGCTAGACGAAAAATTCTTCCGCGAGGGAACAAAAATGTCTTTCCGTAGGTAAGACGTGTATGAGGGTGCGACCATTTGCACTATTTATGCCTTATTTCGGTATTATCTTTGAAATAAAACCAGGGATCAAAACGAAAACTAATACATTTCCAAGAGGTCGGAGGGAAATGATAATTGAGTAGGGTTGGCTCAGCTGTAGCGTAGCCATATTGTTTTTCGGCGTTATCTTTGAAGCAGAAAGGTGGTGGTTGAAAACATTACTGTAAGTGACAAAAAAATCAATATTTACCAGTGTCAGCTCAGTTTCATTCGAAATATGTTGATTCAAGTCTGTATTTTAGCCTTAAGAGTTGTTTTAAGTCACAGCTCCCCATTTGACACGTTTTCTTGACCATTTTTATCCAGGTATCTTAACTATGAGGGAGCAGATAACCTCGAAAAACTATGGTCAATTCTTCAAGAGTTCCTAATGCCTTGTGTTGTTGTGAGTACATTGACAAAGATGGGAGAAGAAATCACATTCTTGCATGCTGCTGCAACTGCGTGGAACTAGACAAGGCATTTGACAGGTAAAGGCTTTGAAAAATGGTAGGTCTCATCAGCCGTAAAATATTTTCTCACTTTGTATTCCATTTCTTCCTCCCCAGTTTTTGCTGCTGCAGAAGAGGAGGCCATCCCGGCTGTGATCGTGTCATTCTCGCCATGTTGGACAGGATGCGCGTGCCATGGCTCGGGGGTGCAAAGCTCATCTCTTGTGATATTCTCTTGCCGATGTTACTGTTGCCAAGTTTATTTGCATTTGGAGCTATTAACTTCCCTTGCACCGTTGTTGCATTTTTATCAATGCTGCTTCTTGTTCTTCAGCTTCATCGAACATATTTTCGTTCAATTCCTAATTCAAAATTCTTTTGCACATGGACATACACCTCCTTTGCATTGATTTTTTTAATATATGAATTTTTGGTTGTTCCCTTTTTGGAAATAACCATTCAGGAAAATTTGATATTTATTGTGGTGTCAATTATGTCCATTCTTAGCCTTTATAAAGTTCAAACATTGAGAAATTCTCAAGCCAGTTTTTTGAATGATGTTGAGAAGGGAGATTCAAGTCTATTGAATTCTAAGGCCAGTAATACTTGTAGTGTATGCACAACATACATGACACCCAGAATGGTTCATTGTAGTACATGCCAGAAATGTGTTCCAAAGCGTGAGCTGCATTGTTTGTGGTAAGTTTCCTTTGCTCAAGAATCCTAAGATCAAATTCTGAAAAATAGACTGTTGGCATAACACATATACCTGTGGTTAAATTTGTTTACAGGTTTGGATGTTGTATTGGCTCACACAATTTATTCTGGTTCATAATTTGTCTAGTCTCACTTTCTGTAAGTTTACTGTACAGTTCTAATTTGATCTTGACTACTGTGTGTCGGCCATATCAAGTTGTGGGCTCACTTCTCCTTCCGGAGGACTGCAGTGAAGTGTATTATGAATTTAGGTAAGCAACTGAAAGCAGATTTCGCTGTTCGAAATTTTACATCCGTTTCCCTTCCCTGCCAACCAATTGTTTCTGTTTGCAGGTTTGCTCTGTGCTTTGTCAGTGGACTGTACTCGTTAATGATGTCTGTTTTATCTGTGTTCGCTCTTCTCCGCCAGTGCTGGCTTGTGTCACTTGGGATCACAGGTAACGAGTGGCGCACAATGCCCCTCTCTCATCTCTTACGTTTTGGAATTACTGCGCATCGTCCGTACAGTCATGGCCTTCTCAAGAACTGGTATTATGTACTTACTCGTCAAAATGTTTATAGCAAATAGTTATGTTGAACTTAAAATTAAGAAGTATTCAATGGCTGATTTCAAATAGCTGCATTTATTTAAATTTGTCAGATTTTCTTATGATTACTGTTTAACACTAAATTTTCTGAAATGTTGTGTGCACTATTTTTTATGCACTTTACATCATTTCAAAACAGTTGGGGCAGCAGGGAATAAGTGTGTTCATAGGGTCAGTGCCTTGAACTCATGAAAATCATTTTTGGCTTGAATGCAAACATTTAATGTTAATGTTCCTTTTCTTTGCTCTGCTCAGTATTGCTCTGTCCGTTTTGCATTATCGTTATGTAATTTGTAAAGTTTTTATGAGTGTCGTTCTTCTGAAGAACCTGTGTTTTTTGCAACTTAAGGGTGCTTTGGCTGTAAGTTCTTTTGTACCTTTTTCTTAGACTGCAATAGTCTTGGAAGTGTATAATTATTATCTCTTACTCACTAGTTCGTTCTGTGATGTTTATCTTTCTTGTTCTTGGTTTCTTGTGAAAAGTGTGTCTGTGGTGCTTGTGATGATTGACGCTCTGGTTATATTTAAGTCGTGAGTATTTGGTATTGGTTTGGTTCGTCCCGCTCGTGCGAGCGCCCGACGAGTAGGCAACTCTTTCGACACGGCTGTTGGCAGGCTTTGGCAGTCACCGCTCAAAATTTTTTGTGAATCTTAACAAAGGAATTCAAAGGCAGCGTTTTTAAATAAGTTGTTTATTGTCAATCTTCTTCTAGTCTTACAATTTTATACAATGTTTCAGCTAAATGTACTTAAATAAAACAAGTTTTCTTGTCAAGAATGATAATTACCATGGACGCGTTGTTTATTTTTAACACAACTGAAGTACTATTTGACCAAACAATTGAGAAAATGACAATTAAAAATTGGGCTGCAAAGCAGCAAGGAAATATAATGATGAAAGATGGGGTACTGTATAGGGAGGGCCACCTGCAGCCACCGCCAGAGGCAGGGTTCAGTTTTCCCTTCCTTTGAACTCCAGCCGGTGGGTCGAGCCTGGATATCCGACGCAGGAAGCGAACCGCTTGCTTGTGGCCTCCAGCGCCTGCGAGGTAGGCCGTGGGCCCAGCCCGAGCACACCGCTGTGGAGACGATGGCCTACCTCGCCCCTGTGAGATGACAGGCGTGGGGTAGGCCACCGTCTGCGCGCCGGTGTGCTCGGGCTGGGCCCATGGCCTACCTCGCAGGCGCTATACGGGCTGAAGATCTGCAACACCTTAACGGTGAAGCCGCGCTGCTAAACGCCCCGAGATACGCGATCCTGTTATTGGCTTGGGTCGCCCCGGGAAGGTCTTGTAACGGCTCGTAAACGCCGTGTGAAAATGAAAAAACGGATTCACGGATTTTGCTGCCTCCTGTAAAGGTGCTGATGGCCGGTGACATTCTGGCTCCGCAGAGAGAGAGAGAGAGAGAGAGAGAGAGAGAGAGAGAGAGAGAGAGAGAGAGAGAGAGAGAGAGAGAGAAAGGGGAGGCGAGGGGAGAGTCGTCGGAGTCGTCTTTGGGGCATCTGCGCCGTCCGGACACCGGCGACCGCCCGAACGCCCGAAGCCACAAGATATTCTAAATAAACAAAACATAAACAACTGTCCAATGTTCCCTGTTTTTGCTCTTCGACTCTCGGCGATCGATCGATTTATTTTCCTCCAGATTTCTTCCCGCCCTTGGGCAAAAGGCAAAAGGAGGAGCCCGCTGCTGGCTGTTACTTTCGGTGAGCGGCGCAGGCGGTGCAGGCGGCGCAACCAGGCCGGCCTGGGTCGGCGACGTGGTCGGCGACGGCGATTGGAAACCTCAGCCGTTTGCAGAAAATGACCAATCCCGCCGGTATTTTGCAGCGCCTGCCTCATTTACTTGCTTTTGTTTTCGGATCGCCGATTTATACACATTTGCGTGATTGCTGAAGCGCGAATCGGGCGGCATCGGCGAGACGACGGCTTTGCCTGTCATTGCCTAGTGGCTCTGTCTCTCTCACCTGTGTGAGGCGCCCCCCGAGTGCGAGAGAGACACCGCTGTTCGGATTCAGCCTGCCGCAGGGAGGGTCGCCGCCGTGGTCGCCGCATCGCCCGCTCGCACTGCGGAATATAGAAACGTATTAAAGATAGTCGGTACAGTATTTGTTGTCCTGGCGTGGCGTGGCGGTGGCGTTTGTGTGCGTTAAGACCGCACGGCAGCGCGGGCAGCGCGGCGGGGCAGCCTCCATACATCACCTGGACAAGCAGCCCTGGCTGCTACCGCCCCGCCCCGCCCTGCGCAGCCCTGCGCCGGCCCCAGCCGTATGGTAATGAGCGATTCCAGGAACCGCGCCACTGGCTCGGGGCCCCGGGCTGTGCCGGGCTGTGCCGGCGGCGGGGCCTGTGGCAGGCCCTGAAGGCCCTGCGGACGCACCGCCGCGCCGCGCCACGCCACGCCGTGCGCGAGGGCCGCCGCCGGGGCGCCGCGACGCCGCGACGCGTCCGACGACTGCGGCTCTGCGGCCCTCGGCGGCCCCACACTACAAGCCGCACCGCGCGGCGCATGCGCGGCCGCATTCCCATTCGTTTCAAAATTGGCGCCAAATTGGAGCTCCAGCGACTGCGAGCGGAGGCAGCGCCGCCGAGGATGACCCTTCGGACATTGCCGCGCACTGGACCAGAAGACCGGTGGAGGCGGCCAAAATCTAGACGCGTTTTGAGCTCCAGAGTTGCTAAATGGGACTCGAACCGATCATGTGACCCCACCAATGGATTCCTCGTTCGGAAAGCTATCCATTGGTGGGGTCACACGTTCAGTACGAATCCTGTTTAGCGACTCTGGGGCTCAAAACGCGTCTAGAGTTTTGGCCGCCTCCACCGGTCTTCTGGTCCACTGTGCGCGTCGTGGACCCCAACTTGACATGCAGCGCCCACGGCGCATCCCGCGGCGAGCCCCCGGCACATTCCGCGACATCTCGCCACGGCCGAGGTAGCCGAATTCCTGAAATAACCCGTCGTACGATCGAATGCATAAATTAGTCGCGAGCCGCCAAAACAGAGGCAGGCCGGGGCAGGCCAATGACGAGGAGCCGCTAGAGCGAGATAGAGATAGGGAGGGACGCACGGCCCGCATGGCCGGGGTGCAGGAAGCAGGAAGAGGGAGAGAGAGGGAGGGAGGCCGCGGAGCAGAGCAAGACAAACGACGACAGGCTCGGACATACCGATAAAGTCCCAGACAGGCAAAAACGCCGTCCGCCTGGTGCGCGCGGTGCGGTGCGGCGGTCCCCGGCGGTCCCCGGCGGTCCCCGGCGGTCCCGACGGCTCCCGGCCGGGCCCCTCCGAGGGGCGGCAGTGAGGCCAGGCCAGGCCGCGCATCGATGTAAGGACCAAAGAGGCCGAACCGATCGCAGAAATGCGGAGCCACGGCCGAGCCACGGCGGAGCCGAACGGCAGATGGAAAAATAAAACTGTCGGGGGCAGGCTGCCTCCACGTCGCCACCGAAAAACCTCCGGGCCCCGATCCGGCCGGGGAGATATGACGTAATGATTGCCAGTGTAGGCACCGCCAGGTAGCCGCATTGTCGTGGCCCGGGTCAAGAAACGACACTAACGAGACGGAGCTCCCCGTCGAGGAGGCCGAGGCCGCCGCGGAGGTAGGCCACCCTCCCGGCACCCTCGCCACCGTGGTGCCTACTGCGTGGGCTGCGAGCACTCCAACTTGAGCTTGCCGTGACGTGTGAAGAGGGCCAGGGACCTTGCTGGACTTCAGTTGGAGGCGGCAAAAATTCTGGACGCGTTTTGAGCTCCAGATTCACTACGTGGGACTCAAATCGAGCGTGTGACCTTACCAATGGATTCCTCATTCGGAGAGCACTACTTCATTTGTGGGGTCATACGTTTGGTTCGAGCCCTATTTAGTGACTCTGGAGTGCAAAACGCGTCTTGAATTTTGACCGCCTCCACCGGTCTTCTGGCCCACTGTGCGTCATACCACGTGGCGGCGTTCGGCCGACGTCGGGAGTCGAACCCGGGGTCACGTCCGTCAGCGGACAGCCCGGCTGTACGGGTCCTGCTTCGCCTCGTTTCGATCTCCTACTCCCCCCTCCCCCTCCACCGCAGCACGGTCCTACTCCGTCGTCCAAAAACGCTTTTTCGGACGGAACGCAGTTTTCGTTTTGTGCAATGCCGTCGCTTGGTTCCTGCGAAGCTGCTCCATAATGCATGCCACGCTCTGCGACGCTGCGGACTGAGAGTCGTTTTCGGCGCTCTGTCTCTCTCGCACTCATGGGGCGCATCGTATGGGTGCGAGAGGGACAGTGCGACGCAAATGACTCTCGGAATCAGTTTGCTGCGACGCTGCGACAGTGCGACGCTCCGGGCGTGTTCGAGGAGACATCGGCCAGGACTGACCGGGACGCCCGGCAGTCGGCGGACTCGAACGCACCCCCAAGCGGAGCGCCCCCTTCCCCTTTCCCCTCAATTCGCCGCGCCAATCTCTTCTTCTCGTTCAAATCCTCTGACGTGACCTAACCTCTCCTAGCCTAACCTAATAAAACCAAGCCTAAAACACGACCTTTTAGTAAGCGACGATATCGAACGGCAGACGTTTGAGCGGGGCGGTGATAATTCTTCCTCCAGCTGGCCGTCGCGAAGCCGCAGGACGCCGCAGGACTACAGGCCCACAACGTTGGTTCTCGCGCCGAGTGGAACAGCGGCCGGCCAAAGTCGGCAGAACACGCCAAAAGCACGGTTTACACGATCAAATTGAAAATAAATAACTAAATAAAGGAAAGACACGCACCTTGCGAGCACCCATGACCCATAAGCTCTGCCCTGACAGTATAAACAAGCCCCCCCCTCTCCGGGGAGGGATCCCGACCGCAGTGTCCGCACAAATTGACACTGTGTGCGTGAGATGGGACGGGACCCTCCGAGAACTGGATGAGAGGGACGGGGAGGGAAAGAGAGAAAAAGGTGAAAGAAAGGAAGATTCGGTCCCCTGTCTTAAAGCCTGCCGAGCGATTCAAAGGAGCGGTTCGTCGCTCTGTCTCTCTCGCACCCTTGTGGAGAGCGCCACCAGTGCGACAGAGACAGAGCGACCAAACGACTCTTGGGCTGTCGGCAGCGGAGTTCATTAGATTTGGCCAACGAGGCCATGGCGGTGGCGTTTACACCGGTACAAACACTCAGCGATAATCACCCACGCAGAAAAACGCCGCGAAAGAAACGCGAAAAAAGGAAAATGAAAATAAAGGCTAAAGTGTTTGTCATTACAGAGTCGCACCCAGATTAAAACAAAAATTTTAATTTGGGGAGGGAAAAAAAGGATGCATGAAACTGTTAGTAGCAGCCCTAACACGTGCCATGCCGTGTCATGCTGATTTTGGCTGAGGTGGAACACGTTGCGATTGGCGTATAAAACGCATGCATCGC